>NC_058406.1:48311836-48392312 GCF_002201575.2 Neomonachus schauinslandi
ATCCCTTCATAGTAGTTACCTGTATTTTTGGCTTATATATATATAAGTTGTTCTCTCTTTAAAATTTTGAGATAGTTTCTTCTAACAGATCAAAATATACCCTAAATCTCTAGTATATGCTGTTTTCTATTCCCCTGCCTGATCACATCCTCTCCCTTTTTTTTTCTTTTTTTAAATCCTCTTCTTTCTTTTTTCAAACAACTTCTTATCACTTCCTTTTATAAAATTTTTTATAATTTCCATCTTTACAGTCATATTCCATCCCTTCATCATATCAACCCTTATTTTTGTACATATATAAGCTTTTCTTTCTTTAAAATTTTGGGAGGCACTTTCTTCTAAAAGACCAAAATACACCCCAAATCTAGTGTGTGGCACTGATCTATATACCAGCCTGATCATATTTGATCACATTCTGGTTTTTTTGTTGTTGTTGTTTTGTTTTGTTTTTGTTTTTATCTTTATCTTTTTCTTTTTTTTCTTTTTCTTTTTTCTCTCTTTCCCTTTCTTTTCCCACTGCTTCAGGTTTTTTCTGATTTGTTTAGAGTATATTTTCTGGGGACGTTGTTACTCTGCTAGCATTTTGTTCTCTCATTAATCTATTCTCCTCTGCACAAAATGACAAGACGGAAAAAATCACCTCAACAAAAAGAACAAGAGGTAGTACCGACTGCCAGGGACCTACTCAATACAGACATTAGTACGATGTCAGATCTAGAGTTCAGAATCATAACTTTAAAGATACTAGCTGGGCTTGAAAAAAATATGGAAGTTATTAGAGAAACCCTTTCTGGAGAAGTAAAAGAACTAAAATCCAACCAAGTAGAAATCAAAAAGGCTATTAATGAGGTGCAATCAAAAATGGGGGCGCTAACTGCTAGAATAAATGAGGCAGAAGAGAGAATCAGTAATATAGAAGATGAAATGATGGAAAATAAAGAAGCTGAGAAAAAGAGAGATAAACAACTACTGGATCACGAGGGCAGAATTCGAGAGATAAGCAATACCATAAGACGAAACAACATTAGAATAATTGGGATCCCAGAAGAAGAAGAAAGAGAGAGAGGGGCAGAAGGTATAATGGAGCAAATTATAGCAGAGAACTTCCCTAATTTGGGGAAGGAAACAGGCATCAAAATCCAGGAAGCACAGAGAACCCCTCTCAAAATCAATAAAAATAGGCCAACACCCCGACATCTAATAGTAAAACTTACGAGTCTCAGAGACAAAGAGAAAATCCTGAGAGCAGCTCAGCACAAGAGATCTGTAACCTACAATGGTAGAAACATTAGATTGGCAACAGACCTATCCACAGAGACCTGGCAGGCCAGAAAGGACTGGCAGGATATATTCAGAGCACTAAATGAGAAAAATATGCAGCCAAGAATACTATATCCAGCTAGGCTGTCATTGAAAATTGAAGGAGAGATAAAAAGCTTCCAGGACAAACAAAAACTAAAGGAATTTGCAAACACAAAACCAGCCCTACAGGAAATCTTGAAAGGGGTCCTTTAAGCAAAGAGAGAGCCTAAAAGCAACATAGACCAGAAAGGAACACAGACAATATACGGTAACAGTCACCTTACAGGCAATACAATGGCACTAAATTCCTATCTTTCAATAGTTACCCTGAATGTAAATGGGCTCAATGCCCCAATCAAAAGACACAGGCTATCAGACTGGATTAAAAAACAAGACCCATTGATATGCTGTCTGCAAGAGACTCATTTTCGACCCAAAGACAGCCCCAGATTGAAAGTGAGGGGGTGGAAAACCATTTACCATGCTAATGGACACCAAAAGAAAGCTGGGGTGGCAATCCTTATATCAGACAAATTAGATTTTAAACCAAAGACTGTAATAAGAGATGAGGAAGGACACTATATCATACGTAAAGGATCTATCCAACAAGAAGATCTAACAATTGTAAATATCTATGCCCCTAACATGGGAGCAGCCAATTATATAAGGCAATTAATAACAAAGGCAAAGAAACACATCGACAACAATACAATAATAGTGGGAGACTTTAACACCCCCCTCACTGAAATGGACAGATCGTCTAAGCAAAAGATCAACAAGGAAATAAAGACTTTAAATGACACACTGGACCAAATGGACTTTACAGACATATTCAGAACATTCCACCCCAAAGCAACGGAATACACATTCTTCTCTAGTGCCCATGGAACATTCTCCAGAATAGATCACATCCTCGGTCATAAATCAGGTCTCAACCAGTACCAAAAGATTGGAATCATTCCCTGCCTATTTTCAGACCACAATGCTTTGAAACTAGAGCTCAATCACAAGACAAAAGTCAGAAAGAACTCAAATACATGGAGGCTAAAGAGCATCCTACTGAAGAACGAATGGGTCAACCAGGAAATTAAAGAAGAATTAAAAAAAATACATGGAAACCAATGAAAATGAAAACACAACTATTCAAAATCTTTGGGATGCAGCAAAGGCAGTCCTAAGAGGAAAGTATAGAGTAATACAAGCCTTTCTCAAGAAGCAAGAAAGGTCTCAAGTACACAACCTAACCCTCCACCTAAAGGAGCTGGAGAAAGAACAGCAAATAAAACCTAAACCCAGCAGGAGAAGAGAAATAATAAAGATCAGAGCAGAAATCAATGAAATAGAAACTAAAAGAACAGTAGAACAGATCAACGAAACTAGGAGCTGGTTCTTTGAAAGAATTAACAAGATTGATAAACCCCTGGCCAGACTTATCAAAAAGAGAAGAGAAATGACCCAAATCAACAAAATCATGAATGAAAGAGGAGACACCACAACCAACACCAAAGAAATACAAACAATTATAAGAACATATTATGAGCAACTCTATGCCAGCAAATTAAATAACCTGGAAGAAATGGATGCATTCCTAGAGATGTACCAACTACCAAAACTAAACCAGGATGAAATAGAAAACCTGAACAGACCTATAACCACTAAGGAAATTGAAGCAGTCATCAAAAATCTCCCAACAAACAAGAGCCCAGGGCCAGATGGCTTCCCAGGGGAATTCTACCAAACATTTCAAGAAGAATTAATACCTATTCTTCTGAAACTGTTCCAAAAAATAGAAATGGAAGGAAAACTTCCAAACTCATTTTATGAGGCCAGCATTACCTTGATCCCAAAACCAGACAAAGACCCCATCAAAAAGGAGAATTACAGACCAATATCCCTGATGAACATGGACGCAAAAATTCTCACCAAAATACTAGCCAATAGGATCCAACAGTACATTAAAAGGATTATTCACCATGACCAAGTGGGATTTATCCCTGGGCTGCAAGGTTGGTTCAATATCCTCAAATCAATCAATGTGATACAATACATTAACAAAAGAAAGAACAAGAATCATATGATCCTCTCAATAGATGCAGAAAAAGCATTTGACAAAGTACAGCATCCTTTCTTGATCAAAACTCTTCAGAGTATAGGCATAGAGGGTACATACCTCAATATCATAAAAGCCATCTATGAAAAACCTACAGCGAATATCATTCTCAATGGGGAAAAACTGAGAGCTTTCCCCCTAAGGTCAGGAACGCGGCAGGGATGTCCACTATCACCACTGCTATTCAACATAGTATTGGAAGTCCTAGCCACAGCAATCAGACAACAAAAAGAAATCAAAGGCATCCTAATTGGCAAGGAAGAAGTCAAACTCTCACTCTTTGCAGATGATATGATACTTTATGTGGAAAACCCAAAAGACTCCACCCCAAAACTGCTAGAACTCATACAGGAATTCAGTCAAGTGGCAGGATATAAAATCAATGCACAGAAGTCAGTGGCATTCCTATACACCAACAACAAGACAGAAGAAAGAGAAATTAAGGAGTCGATCCCATTTACAATTGCACCCAAAACCATAAGATACCTAGGAATAAATCTAACCAAAGAGACAAAGGATCTGTACTCAGAAAACTATAAAATACTCATGAAAGAAATTGAGGAAGATACAAAGAAATGGAAAAACGTTCCATGCTCATGGATTGGAAGAACAAATATTGTGAAGATGTCAATGCTACCTAGAGCAATCTACACATTCAATGCAATCCCCATCAAAATACCATCCACTTTTTTCAAAGAAATGGAACAAATAATCCTCAAATTTGTATGGAACCAGAAAAGACCCCGAATAGCCAGAGGAATGTTGAAAAAGAAAAGCAAAGCCGGCGGCATCACAATTCCGGACTTCCAGCTCTATTACAAAGCTGTCATCATCAAGACAGTATGGTACTGGCACAAAAACAGACACATAGATCAATGGAACAGAATAGAGAGCCCAGAAATGGACCCTCAACTCTATGGTCAACTCATCTTTGACAAAGCAGGAAAGAATGTCCAATGGAACAAAGACAGTCTCTTCAACATATGGTGTTGGGAAAATTGGATAGCCACATGCAGAAGAATGAAACTGGACCATTTCCTTACACCACACACAAAAATAGACTCCAAATGGTTGAAAGACCTCAATGTGAGACAGGAGTCCATCAAAATCCTAAAGGAGAACACAGGCAGCAACCTCTTTGACCTCAGCCGAAGCAACTTCTTCCTAGAAACATCGCCAAAGGCAAGGGAAGCAAGGGCAAAAATGAACTATTGGGACTTCATCAAGATAAAAAGCTTTTGCATAGCAAAGGAAACAGTCAACAAAACCAAAAGACAACCGACAGAATGGGAGAAGATATTTGCAAATGACATATCAGATAAAGGGCTAGTATCCAAAATCTATAAAGAACTCATCAAACTCAACACCCAAAGAACAAAGAATCCAATCAAGAAATGGGCAGAAGACATGAACAGACATTTTTCCAAAGAAGACATCCAAATGGCCAACAGACACATGAAAAAGTGCTCAATATCGCTCGGCATCAGGGAAACCCAAATCAAAACCTCAATGAGGTACCACCTCACACCAGTCAGAATGGCTAAAATTAACAAGTCAGGAAATGACAGATGT
The DNA here is from genome assembly GCF_002201575.2 of Neomonachus schauinslandi. NCBI lineage: Eukaryota > Metazoa > Chordata > Mammalia > Carnivora > Phocidae > Neomonachus > Neomonachus schauinslandi. The sequence goes on from NC_058406.1 coordinate 48,316,821, forward strand.
TGGCGGGGATGTGGAGAAAGGGGAACCCTCCTACACTGTTGGTGGGAATGCAAGCTGGTGCAGCCACTCTGGAAAACTGTATGGAGGTTCCTCAAAAAGTTGAAAATAGAGCTACCATATGATCCAGCAATTGCACTACTGGGTATTTACCCCAAAGATACAAAAGTAGGGATCCAAAGGGGTACGTGCACCCCGATGTTTATAGCAGCAATGTCCACCATAGCCAAACTGTGGAAAGAGCCAAGATGTCCATCAACAGATGAATGGATAAAGAAGAAGTGGTATATATATACAATGGAATATTATGCAGCCATCAAAAGGAATGAGATCTTGCCATTTGCAACGACATGGATGGAACTGGAGGGTATTATGTTGAGTGAAATAAGTCAAACAGAGAAAGACATGTATCATATGAACTCACTGATATGAGGAATTCTTAATCTCAGGAAACAAACTGAGGGTTGCTGGAGTGGGGGGTGGGGTGGGAAGGATGGGGTGACTGGGTGATAGACACTGGGGAGGGTATGTGCTCTGGTAAGCGCTGTGAATTGTGCAAGACTGTTGAATCTCAGATCTGTACCTCTGAAACAAATAATGCAATACATGTTAAGGAAAGAAAAAAAGAAGAAGAAGAAGGTAGCGGGAGGGGAAGAATGAAGCGGGGGAAATCGGAGGGGTAGACGAACCATGAGAGACGATGGACTCTGAAAAACAAACAGAGTTCTAGAGGGGAGGAGGGTGGGAGGATGGGTTAGCCTGGTGGTGGGTATTGAGGAGGGCACATTCTGCGTGGAGCACTGGGTGTTATGCACAAACAATGAATCATGGAACACTTCATCTAAAACTAATGATGTAATGTATGGGGATTAACATAAGAATTTAAAAAAAAAAGTATAACAGAGATTCAAACTTGAAATAGTAATATTTCGTCCAGGTCAAACTAGAAACAAGCATGTATTGCATTTGCTGGTACCAGGGAAGTGGTAGAACACAGTGATCAGGAGGTTGAATTTTGTGCAAGGCAGACATAGGTTTCAATCCTGACTCTGGAACATACTGGCTGTGGAACCTCTGTTCCCCAAACTGCAATTCTTCATCCACAAGGAAAAAGATAAAAGTGATAGAATTTGGTCACTGAACCCTCCCCCCAGACCCCAGTGACATCATCTCCATGGCTGCATCAGGGAGAGGAGTCTTGAGAGGCAGAGCACCATGGAGAGGAGTCCTCAGTCCCTGACAGACCTGGCTTGACTTTTAGCTTAGATATTTATTATGTGACCTTGGATAAGTGTCTTAATCTTGAGCCTGGGCTTCCTCTGCTATTAATTGCAGACAGTAATAATTTCTAACTGAGATAAGGTAAGCAAAACACTATTACAATGACTGGCATGTGGCATGTGCTCAAAACATGGTGACCACTGTTGTTTATGGTTGCTCTTTACCAAGTCCTGTGCTACGTGTTGGGGATACAATGTGGACAAGAACACATTTCACACTACCCAACGTGACACCCTTCAACTATTTAAAGACAGTTATCACATTTCTCTACTCCATATCTACGCCAGTATTCTCTTCTCCTATTTCTCAGCTATTCCCTTCATGACAAGATTTCCCACACTGACCTGTCCTCCCTGGCCTTTTTGCTAGATGAGCTCTGTCTATTAATGCTCTTTTATAATACAGTACCCACAAGGAGACATCTAGCCATGATGTGATCAACCTGGAATATCATCAGATAAGGATTTGGCTTTGACCTTAACCCTATACTTCAATTGATCCAGCCAACATTTCTATTAGTTTCTTTATTCCTACAACAGTCACAAAGGAAACCACAACTGAGCCCCCTGAATTCACTGGTACAGTGCATAGCCTGAGAAAATATTCAGTTGTCTTAAGCAAGCTTAAAAGTAAAGATGCAGAGATCCTATATGAGACCCAAAGTAGAATCATGGAGCATGAAGAGCCCTCTACACCCCCTTATTCTTTAAGCAGCCAGGATGGCTTTACTTTAGTACCAACAAGAAGATGGATATTTCAGCATGGGGGGTGGGAGTGGCATTAACATGACTAAGAATAAAAATACTTAACCCCAAAGAAATAAGCTTTAAAAATATTTTAAAGGTGGACTACCTAATAAAGTTGAGAAGATCTTTATTAATTTCAAATATCCTTTTTTACAGCTCATAAATCCTCCCAGAGCAAGAGTATAGTGAGAGCAGATTTATTCCCTCCTACAAACGCAGAGCCTCTCCCAAAGCCTCCAGATAACCTAAAGGGTCATCAAAAGCAGCAGCTTTAAGACAGTCAACAGGTAGTTACTACAACCTCATAATTTAAACAACCCCTTTTTAAATTAGAAAAAAAAAAAGAGTCCTAAAATATAGATCATATTCTCTGAACATTCATGAGGACCATTTTCTACTCTTTGATTTATGTGCCTAGGCCTGAGTGTCAGAGGCCTGAGAAATCACAGCTGGATTAAAGAGATGAGCTTAGCATGAAAGTCGCATTTTATTTTATAAAAGAAGCTCAAGCATCAGTGTTTGAATGGCTCGGCACCTCTTTAATCAAACCAGGGCTGCTCAGTCCAGGGCTTTGTAAGTGAGCTAATTAGTAATGTGCCAGAAACTTACCTGGTTAATCAAATGATTAATCACTCAGTAGACTTCATTCCTCTTGTTTCCTGGCTGTCTTTGGCTCTTCTATTTGGTTTTTTGTATTTTTTTTGAAATTAGCATTTTAATAGCTGGCAGTCACCATTCAGGGTAAAAAATGGCATTGTCCCATTTTACCCCTTTTTTTGTACAAATAAAAATGAGACAGAGGAGATTTTTTTCTAGAACTATGAAAAGAATAGTCCTCAACCACGGCTTGACCAAAAAAAAAATGTTAAGCCATTTCTGAGGAAATTCGGTGTTTGGGCAGAAGAGAATTTGAAGTGCTATGGAAGGTTTGAGCATCCTTTTACATGTACAATCTTGGTTGGAAAAAGGGTTTCTGAAAAAAAAAATCACATGACCATAAATTAGCTGACTAGATTTCCATGTTTCTTCCTTTTATTTATTTATTTTATATTTAAAGTAACTTTTAAAGGGACAAGAAAGTTGGCCATTTTGAAAAATTCTAACATAGAGAATAAAAATGTACATTTCATAGTTTTATTGAACAAGTGATTAAGTTAACTTTAAACACACCTTTAAATCCTCCATACTTTGAAACAAGGCATATTAAAAAAAAGAATAAATATATACCCTTAACTGAAATGTTCCAGCTCTGATCTTTGCCAGATTAATAATACTCATAAAGTCTAGGTATCTAAACACTGTTAAGGGGCTCAATTATCTTTTTAAAAGATAATATTATAATGGTCTAATTGCAATTCAATATCTTAAAATAGTTGTCATCATAAACACACATAAAGAGCTAAGAAGTAAAACAAACCCATCAGTTACCAGCAATTCCCTCATTATGTCATTGCAGTCATCCGTGACAACCTGCCCTCCCATTCTGACTATATGACCCATTGGCCCACTTTCATAGCCCTTCACCAGGCACCAAAGGAAAGCATTCTCTGATAACTCCAATGGCATTTCAAATGAAGGACAATATAACAGTTACAAATTTTATTTCAATAATTCTTGTGTTTGGACTTTCACATAAATTTTCTTCCATGCCACACATGTAAAATTCCTATGTGTAGTACAGAGAAGGTGATCAAATAAGTATTTTGCTTTTCTAAAGGCCAGTGTAGGTAGATCTTAAAGGTAGATGTGAATGACTCAAAGTGTAAATAGGCCTCCATCCTATAAGGCTGGCGATGCTCAGCCCTTCAAGAAATAGCAACATTTCTACATGAAATTTTTCAAACTGCATGACTCATCATCTCTTCAAAGACCCTGATCTTTTGTCAGAGTGAACCATCGTTTCTGATGAGAGAGGGTCAAGCGCTTCAGGAGTGGTATGTGAGTAGTGAGTTGGGGCGGAGATCAAATAAGAACTGAGGGTTGACAAACATTACTAGATGTACTAAAAAGCAAACAGAAGTTTTAAAGAAAGGAGTATTCTTATTACTTAAGGCAAAATGGAGAAAACACGGGAGAGTGAGAATCCTACTAGAGGAACCAGGTTTCATCCATTGTTTCTTTATTAACTACTATCCCAGAATGGTCAGGTCTTCTAGATGTCTATAATAAAGGCAGAAATTAGCTTTGAGACAAAAGTGTGATTATCAAGAAGACTCATAAAATGAAGGATTCTTCAACAAATGCCTCTAAATTAAAGGATTCTTTGATAACTGGAAAGCAGAGTCGTCAAAAAAGAATTCAAGATAACAACTAAGTCTGCACCTTATTCCCCAGTTAGTCCATCCAAATAGAGGAAGTTGGGGAGGAAATCCTGCCATTTTGGTGGATGGGACATACTCCATGGCCCTAGAAATATTGAGAATCCAATCAAGTTACTGGCTTCCTCTTCTTCAATTTTACCCGTCTCCTCTCAGTTACCAACCAACCTCCAGAATGATCTTCGTAAAACTCATGATCAATCGTGTTGCCTTGGACTGGCTCCCAGACCATCCAGCATCTTCCCCTACTGTCCTCCTCACCCTTGTTTCCATCATTCCTTCACCCACACTTCAGGCTCTGGGTTACGTTTACTGGAACATCCAAAAGTTTTGTGGCATTTTGCATCCACTGGACTAACACTAACCACCTGCAAGAGATCTCTTTCAAGTAATTTCTGGAATTCCACAAGCAGATCTCACTCCTGAAGAGGTGCTAAACCTGACACCAGGCACCACAGTGCTGGCTGCTCCTCTGTGCTCCCCAGTCAAGCCGGAGACCAAGGTTCGTGGCTGTTCTACCTCTGTTCTGACAAGCCCCACATTCAGTGACTTAGACTTCAATGTGCCAAAGCATCAACACAATTTTATGGTCAAATGGAGGAGAATATTTATATTCCTTTTGTATAAATCTCCAACAATGAGGAGGCATGGAGGGGGCTACCAAGATGTATATCTTCTATACCAAAGTTTGCAGAGATTTAAGCAGTTATTTCTATTTTTACATATGGCAACACTGTGTTCCAAAGAGCCAGCCTTCAAAAGAGCCCAAGGCAAGCTAGGAGATAAACCCAAATGACAAACTCTGTACTATATTCAGAGCTATTGCTCTCTGGCCTCTGAAGGTAAAGCTTGTTGTTGTACCAAGATCTTTGGGTAGGATTCCTTCTCACTAGAGGATAAGGTCTTTCTTAGGGATTTGCTATCCCCTTCCTAAAACCTGAAGTCACTCTAGGGCTTCTCCAGACATTCTGAGATATGTCTGTCTGGATCCCACAAGTGGAAACATCATGATTTCTTTCACAGGAGGATTCTCAATAGCCCCCAAAATAGAGCTCCATCAGGCCTGAATCTGCAGTTTTCCAGACACTCCCAGACATGCCTGGATCCATGAACAGACATGGCCCATGCTCAAGCTGAGACCCCACTCCACCTTAATTTATGGGTTGGGTGGAAGAAAAAAGTATCTGTGGAAAAGGAGGTATTTGAGCCATACTTTGAAGAGTAGGATTTATGCAAACACAGCAGCAAATGACTCACGAAGAGGAGGCGTGACAGAGAAAACAGAACCATTACAGAGGCTAAATATCAAAATAATCCATTTTAATCAAATGTTGTTATGATGTTCAGAGAAGGACATACTGACATTCTTTGACATCATACTGACTCACGGTAACAACTCAACAAATATTGTTGAATGAATGAATATGTGAGTGAGTGAATTATTTCATTTTCTTTAAGCAAATGGAATTTGGCTCTGAGGTCCTACTTGGTAGGGGCAGGGGGGTTCAGTTTCAGTCCCTTCTGAGGGGGATTTCCTTCCTTTCCTAGGGTTTTAAAAACAATCTTGGATGCTTAGATGATATTCACAAAACAAGGGATTACTCCATGGTGTTCATCATCTTTACTTACGTCCATTCTGTACATGATGCTACTGGGCCAAAGGTCCTCTGCCATCTAGCAGATGATGGCCTTCCAGGTGGCTCAGAGATGCTCCACAGCAGGCCTCTCCACTCAACACAGGCCCAGTCACAGACACAATGCCTGCTCCAAACGCCTCAGTGTTGGCAGCTGGCCTTCACAGTCCTCTTACAGACATCTCCCCATACTTGGTGTGTAGATCATGGATCTCTGCCATTCACAGAAACACCCCAAATCCTAACTAACCCTGTCAGGCACAAGGGAAATCCATCCTTCCACTTCCAGATTAACCCTTTCTATCCTTCGAATCACAGCACCAGCCTCTCTCCACAAAGTTATAAGCCCAAATAGAATCATGAGTGTTTTTCTGTAGGGGGCTTCACAGCTTCTGTTTTTAACCCTGACACCTAAAAACGAGCAATCCCTTAGATCAGAGCACAGAGATTTGGCTCTTCCATTAACAGAGGGGAAAGAACCTCTTGTCCTTTCAAGTTGAGCTAGTAGCCAGAACAAAACCCAAAATACTGTTGCAGCATAGTACTTTGCCCCCACCTTCTCACTGATTCCTGCGATACTGTGGATTAGAGTGTCCTAGAAAGAACTCTGAATCTGGAGTCAGAAGACTCCACCATACTGGACCTGCTTCAGCTCATCATGCATGGCTCCATTTTCTCTTGTGTAAAAGTTGTCACATTGACCCCTTAAAACCATCATGGAGTTCAAATTTAAAAAAGAATTGTATAAATGCTGAGAGCCAGACAAAGAGTGCTTGCTCGTGTGGACAATGCCAAGAGTCAGCAGAAACGTAGATGAGCTATGCCTGTTCCCCTGTGACTCTGAAAGGAAATCCTCAGAGTTTCAGTGACCCCTCCAGCCTCAGAACAGGTGCCCCATCTCCCCCTGGGCTAGTTGGGCTGTTTCATTTTCTGGAAGGGAGTACGGGCCCTAGTGGCAACCCACAAGAAATGCCAGGCAGAAATGGGATCCCTGGGCCATGGCAGGGCAGGAAAGCAGATCTATCACCTGCACTGTGTTTGCTGTGGGGCCTGAGGCCTGAAAGACAGCTTTGTTCAGCCACCAGGTGAGCTGCAAGAGGAAGGTGCTTCTCCAGCCACTGCCACCAAGCCTCACACAAAGCACTCATTCAGAGGCCCAGACCTGGCCGTGCCCTCTGATGCTGTCTCTGACTTACTGGGTTGCCCGTACAGAGATCATTTCCCTGCTTGTGCCCCCACCCCCCACTGCTGACCCTGCTATTGCACAATGCCACTCGAAGGGCATGGGTAGAATATTACATTCCAGAGAGAAAAGGCAATGCTCAGGCTGAAAAGACCAGGCTGTGGTGAAGGACACTCCCCTTTCACCACAGAGCTCCCTGTGTCCCTGCAGACAATAGGCCTCTGTGCAGGCCCATCTCCTAATGCAAGGACTGCTTACATGTTTTCATCTTTGGAAACTTCAAACTGCTCAGTCCCCAGGAATGGCTGTACAAGGAAGCATCTGTCTAGGAGGGAAAGGGAGAAGTAGAGGTGAGATATGTCCCTTCAAAATAATCTCCCAGCCAGGTTTATTTATTCCCATGAACAAGGCCAACTTTTTGCCAGTTCATTCTTCTATTCATTTAAATGGTCAATATCTATAGATCATCACCTATGTTCTAGGCACCTGGCTAGGCATCTCTAGCAAGAAATCTTACTAGATATGCCTAGCCCTAGACTGAAAAATTAAATAAGACTGCCCTGCCCATAAGCAAATGGTGTCCAAGTGTCTGAAAAAAGCGTTTTGTGAATTGATTTTGTGTTGGGCATCCTTTTTTCCTACTCCATGCAGCACCTGACCTTTGCTCTGCATTCTGTTCTGGCTCCCGAATCCCTTCTGATTTATCATTGTGTAAAAATGAAAGTCAAAACATTGGGTTTCTCAGGTACTCTCTTACTGGTAAGAATGCAAAATGGTATAACCCCTGTAGAGGACAATTCGTCAGTACGAAAACTGCATATGTATTCACCTTGCCATCCAGCAAGAGCACTTCGAGGAATTTACCCTGAATATACACCTCAAATAATATGAAACTACATACGCATAAGTTTAGTTGGTGCAGCATCATTTTTATTCGCAAAACATTGGAAACCACCTAAATGCTCAAGCATGGGCGACTAGTTGAATAAACCATAGTATTACACAGTGTAGTACTAGGCTGCTGTAGAAAAGAATGGTGATTTCTATACACTGGCATAGAGTGATTTCCAGGAGATATTGTTAAGTGACAAAAGCAAAATGCAAAGTAACATATATAACATGTATTTACATAGAATAAAAAGGGAAATAGGAAAACATACAAATCCCTGCTTATCTTTACCACTAAAGGGGAAAAACCAGGTTACCTACAGGTGTGAGGAAACAGAGAGAAAGGGAGGTGAAGGAGTAACTCTCCTCTCGGTACAGCTTTTTATAAAATTTTGACTTTTGGACTCTATAATGGAGGTAAGAAAAATCTATAAAAGATATTATTGGGTCAAACGACAAAGTTGGAATAAGGACAGTAGAGTACATCAAAGTATTAGATCGGTGTTTACTACAGCTGATAACCACCTTGTGGTTATGTAAGAGAGAATAATTGTTCATAGCAAATAGGAAAAGGTAAAGGCTGTAAGATACACAACTTCGTCCCAAATGGTTCAGAAAAGTTTGTGTGTGTGTGTCTGTATCTGTGTATGTGTGTATGCCCGTGTGTGTAACTGTGTCTGTGTTGTGTGTATATTTGTGTCTTTGTGTATCTGTGTACATGTATGTGTGCATCTGTGTATTTGTGTCTGTGTCTGTGTATCTGTGTGTGCGTGTGTTCCTGTGTGTATGTGTGTCTTCATGTGTATGTGTGTATGTGTACGCATGTATGGAAGGGAAAAAGAAAGGAAATGATCAAGCAAATAGAGCAGAAGGCTAACAATAGGAGAATCTGGATAAAGAACATTTGGCTATCATTGCTACTATTCCTATTCTTGTGATTTTTTCTTCATGTTTAAAATGATTTACAATTTAAAAAATTTTTACTGTTGCGTTGGGTTTCCAGTGACTATATTTTAGAAGGGAAATGTGAACCTGATTGCCTCAAACTATCCTGCTGCTCCAGTGGATATCAGCACTTATGAATGCAGCAGCCTCTTGACCAGCCCACGTACTTTTCATGAAGTCATTCCCTGAAGATTCTGACAGGTAAGGGGGCGCCTGGGTGGCCCAGTTGGTTAAGTGTCCAGTGTCGGCTCCGGCCATGATCTCAGGTCCTAGGAATCAAGCCCCAGGTCAAGTTCCATGCTCAGCAAGGAGTCTGCATGATCCCTCCCCTTCTGCCCATGCACTCTCTAAATAAATGATTAAATCTTAAGAAAAAAAAAAAGATTCTGACAGGTAAGGATGCATCCTGGGCACTCTTCATCGCACTGGGTGGAGGGCAAAGGTAAGGGGAGTTCAAATGTCCTTGATCAGAGTAGGAGGGCTTAGAATTTGAGTCATCTTAGTCATTTAGAATAAGAATAGTTACCACATTATGCACCAAGATTGTGCCAACAACTTTATGCGCATTATCTCATTTAACCCTCACAACAGCTTTGAGAGGAGAGCACTAATGCCTTGAGAAGGAAGCTGAGATGTAGGCAGTTTAACCTGGCCTGGAATTCAGATGGTCTGGTCGCAAAGCCTGTGCTATTTAACTGCCTTGGTGTCACACCCGCCACAAAGGTAGAGAGACCAGGCCCAGCTGGCAAATCTTATCGTTCTTCAGGTCTTGGTTCAGGGGCTACACCCTCTATAAAGCCTTCCTGGAGTAACGTATGCATTGATGCTGCTTTTCCCATTCTCCCACCTTCACTTGGTACACCCCCCCCCAAAAAGCCGATAATCTTGTGGTAATATTGTGTTTGTATGTCTCTTTTACTTTCTGTACTTTGACTTCCTTGAGAACAGAAAAACTGTCTTTTCTTCTTTACAGTGCCAACACCTATCACAGGGCCTAGTCCATGACAGATAGTCTTTAAACTTCAACGGAAGTTGTATTACATTTTGTTAAATAATTACTGAGCATTTAAAACAGCTCTATAGTTTAATTCATATAGAAATTGAGGCTTAAAGTTGAACCTTGAGTCAACAGCTTGATAAGTTTTCCTGCAAAGGTTAATATGACCTTAAATCTCATTAATAGAAGAATCATACGTAGAAAGAGAAAATGGATGACCCAATCTACGCCAGCTAATCAGGCCAAATACAGGGACATAAACTGACTTCTACATCCACATAGAGGCAGATATAGTCAAGCTGAATGGAGCCTGAGGGCAGGACAAAAGCAGATGGCACTCCAAGCCAATGCTATGTAAGTGGAGACTGAAGGAACTAGGGTTAATGACAACTTAGAGGAGCATGGCTATTTCCAGATATCTTCATGCATTCACTTTTATACTTGAGCACCAAAAGATGAACTTCAGTTAGTGGGTAGATGTCACTGGGAGAAGGATTTTGGTTCAATATAGTAAGAGAATATTCTTTTCTACAGTTGTCTAAAGATGAAGTGAACTGCTTCAGATAATAGTGAACTCTCTGTCACAAGTACGCAACAACTGAAGACCACCATTAGGAATCTTTTAGAGGGCATTCAGTACCAACAAATAAAGAGAGTAGGCTAGATTAGTGGCTCCTATATGTTCATCTTTTGACCAATGTAAAGACATCACAGGCCCACAACAAAAGAAGCAAAACTAAAGACAAAGTAGTAAGGATTTTGCAAAGCTGAAATAATTTAAATAATTGTACTTTATTATAACATTATGCTTTTTGGTGTTGAAATTTCCTTTTTTTTTTTTTCCATGAAATGACAATGATAGGAGATGGTTTTTATAGTACTTTGTCTTGACCAAAAAAAAGGCAGGTTGACAAATCTGTCTTGGTTGCCAAATGACTTCTGAAATTATAGCGAACTATGGAATTTAAAATTCTATCAGCTAATGGACCAGACAACTTCTGAGGTTCCTTCCACCCCCAGAAGGGAATGGCTCTACATCTCACAGACTCTGAATCCTTAGTGTCACGAACCAGATCCAGCAGAAATTCCCTGGCTTTAGAGTCAGACATGCCTGGCTTCACAAAATGGTTCAGCTACTCACTAAGTCAAGTGACTTTGAGCAAGTCACTTAATACCTTTGAACTTCAGTGTTTTCATCTATAAAATAACCATTACAACAATATTCTTCACTCTAGGATCATAGGCTTGGGAGCCCAAAGCCATGGCTTGCACGTATAGAACCAAAATAGCCACAATTCTTTGCAATTCTTACACCAAGAGGTGGAATCCACTTCTCTATCCTTTTATCTGGATTGGCCTTGTGTTGCTTTGGCCAGAAGGCTATAGCAGAAGCAATATTCTGAGCCTGGGTTTCAAGCATCTGTTCACATTTGCTCTTGGTTTGGGAGCACTCCCTGTCAGTCATGTGAAAAGAGCTTAGGCTGGCCTCCTAGTTGATGAAGCCCATTCACTCTCACTGCTCTAGCCAACAGCAGGCCAACAGCCAGAGAGGATGTTGAGAGAGGCTGTTCAAGATGAGTGAGTCCTCAATCTGACCACAGATGCAGAAGGAAGCCAAGCCAATATCAGACAAGCCTGACCCAAATCACCAAAAACATCTAACAAACCCTCAGACTCATGAGTAGTAGTAAAAGTTATTTGAAGCCACTACATTTCAGGGTGGTTTGTTATTCAGCAGAAGCTAACTGATACAGTTCTGTTTCCAAAGTTAATATTTTCTAGTTAAGTGACTTTGAGTAAGTTTTTTTTTTTTTAAGATTTTATTTATTTATTTGAGAGAGAGAATGAGACAGAGAGCACGAGAGGGAAGAGGGCAGAGGCAGAAGCAGACCCCCTGCCGAGCAGGGAGCCCAATGTGGGACTCGATCCCAGGACTCCAGGATCATGACCTGAGCCGAAGGCAGTCGCTTAACCAACTGAGCCACCCAGGCACCCAAGTAAGTTCTTTATAGTGCTTTAGCCTCAATACTCCTATCTGTAAAGTAGATGGGCAATTTCTACTTCATAAGCTTATTGTGGGACCTCAATGACATAATATAATTAAAATATTTGGCACAAATATTAGGCCCCAGTCAAGCCCGTCATCTCTCACCTGTACACTTACAGTAGCCTTTTGTTCACTGCCTCTAGGTTCACTTTTTGACAATGGCCCCCACTCCCCGCCAGAGTGACCTCCATGACATGCAAATCTGATTAAATCAAATTCCTGCCTTTCAAATCATTCCCTGTCTTTCCTTCACCTACACCATAAATTCAAAACTCGTCTACATGGCACATACATAATTCTGCCTACCTCATCAGCCATAGATTCCAATGCTTCTCCTTCCAGGCCATGCTAAGCTACTTCTAGTTCCCACAGCCCCCCACATTTTCCTTTCTGCCACTCCGTGAATTCTGTCATTCTCTGCTGTACTCTCCCCAAGGGCTTGATTTCCTGACAAACTCTGACCTGATCTACAAGTCTTCCTTCAAATGCCAAATCCTTTGTAAGTCTTCCCTAAAGCCCTCAAACAAGCTTAGACCACCTTCTCCCACCACCCCTCTTCTCACCCAGTTAAAGCAACACTCTCATTATAACTGTGGTCCTCACTGTCTTCCCCACTGAAATCACAAACCAGGCATCACCCCAAATTAGTCAGGGGTTTTGTATTTGTACCATGATAATAAAAAGGGTTATTAGAGTGGCCTCTGCTGTTTAGTTTAGTGGGCAAGAACAAAGACAGAAACCAAGTTAGATGTCACTAATCAGTTATCAGACTTTGAACCAGTCAACATCTCAGAGCTGCAGGGTAATAGGTGTCTGATAAGCACCTCATTTGTAGATACAACAAAGAACTGCTCAAAGCAAGTGGCTGTATCCTGAACTGAGGAAACACTGGGCTGAGAAAAAAAATGGGAGGGGGGAGAGGTGACAAAGAAAATCCTAATGGAATAAGTAGGAAAACCTGCAGAAAGGCCTAGAAAAACCATTGATTTCAATTTTCAGAGGTGCCAAGGACAGAATGCATTTTCCTTGTGAGTAAGAAAGAAGAAATTTGGTGAGAAACAAGATCTTTCCAGAGCAGGTGCTAAAGAAATTAAATCTCACAGAGGATGGAGGAAGGCCAGAATTAGGAGCCACATGGTAAAGAAGAAAAAAGTAGTTGGCTAGGCCAAGAGCAAAGAGGGACTGAAGAGAGGCAACATGACTCAGGGAGGGTGAAGGGGACCTCCTAGGGAAGCTGTGCTGGCTATAATTAGAAAGTCCATCATCCCTGACCTCAGGCAGGATTCGAAGGAACACCTAAATGCTGGCAATGTGGGCCATCTTTAAGTCACTTCACAGGGAAATAACAGTACCATTTTGTTGTCCAGATCATTAGGACGATTTAATTATCTGCCCTTCAAGCATAAAGATGAGAACATTCTCAAGCACATGAAAAACTCAAATATGACACCTATGAGCCTTTTGTGGAAAAGGTACCTAATAACAAAATATAGCAAACCCCTGAGGCTTCAAAATAAAAGGCCTCTTTCACAGCAAAGCCATGGTAATAAGGCTGGTACTGAGCAGTAAATGGATTTGAATATTGAATTAAGATTAAACAACTGTCAGAATTACAGATCAGAATATTAATATTATGAGTTCCAACAAGGGAAAATAATTTCACTAAGAAAAAAATGGGAAGTGTGAGGAGGGGATATGGAGACATAGACTATCTAATATTCTCATATTTCAAAAAAGGCACTACGGATACCACCCAATTTGAAACATAATTTAAAAGCAATTTCTCTTCACCCCTTTAATGTATTTCATAATGTTTTTCTTAACTTTTGAAGTTATCTCTTAAGAATAAATATCTCTTCTTGTAAAGAAACAGCTGAAGTTCAGCAATTCCTTCCTTTTCATTAAGTTCAAGAAAAAGTAAATGTAGTTTTTATTCAAATGGTATGCATATAATGATCACATTTTTATAAAATTATTTGTACTTAACTTTATCCCTAGGTTTGCAAAGACAATTGTACAAAACAATACTGTCTGAAACTTACAATGCTAATGCATGCGTGGAAGAATCTGGGGTGAGATTTTACTTGCTTCTATGAACTTTTCAATACTGTTTGCTTTTTATTCTTATGTACTGTATTTGCAAAAATAATAACGATATTATTCTTTAAAAAAAAACACACACACACAAGGCCAAAAGATTGGTTTCAGCTCCATGCTCACACTGGTTGGTTAGTAGCCATTACCAGGCCACCACGCTAAGAGGGATTTTGAGCTGCATTGAGGCTCAGCAGAAACCAATAGTCTGATTGGTCAGCAAATCTGCCACAGCCCCAAGAAGAGGTAATGCCACACAGGCTGTATAATCAACATTCCACAGCCTGATAAAAATAAGAGCCATATATTGTGTATATACCAATTAGAAAATTCAAATAAGGACAGATGTTTATATCATTCACTCCATAAAAGTTGACCAGGCAAAAAGTTACACATGCTAGATAACTTATGTGCATCTAGAAAGTACAATATGTAGGCAACCATAAAAAGAGGCAAATGATAATTTATTATACTAAGCTCTCTAGTGTTTGGAATTTCCAATAATATATAATATTTAAGAAACAGAAAGTTGGAATAGAATTAACGTGGAAGACTGTCACTCTAAAAATGAGTAGTATTCATCCACAGATACATAAACTACATGAAAAGCCCATTCATCTCATTGAGAGATGCTTTTTCAATGAAATTCTAATTTTATGTTTAATAAATATTTATCAACATTTATAATGTATGTAGATTATTTTGATCAAATGAGAACTGAGAATAATTACAGTGACAACTCAATCCAGAAGAGAAAATATTAAACGAAGATCAGGATGTCAATAAGATTTTTTTTAAATTATATTTCAAAGAGAGGGGACAAATAAAGAAAGAGTCCATTTAAATGATTTCCTTTCTTCACCCTGCAGATGCTTTACTGAACTGAATGTGTCCCAGGGTCTGTGTTGGTTGCTGGGGTTATCAAGGTGAATGCCACACTGCTGCCTTCTAGAAAGGGCCACGTGCTGTCCATTTCAGTGAACAGAAAACCGGGAAAGGTTGGGCACTAGGAAGCCAAGGTGAGAGGGAGTTTGAAAAAGTGAGTGGTGAGTTCTGTGGCGGAAAGGAAAAAGTGGGGTGACCTACAGAGAGCTGTTAGGAGGTCACTGGGTGTGTCACTGGAACCTAAGCAAAATTCTTTGTTGTCCAGTCATCTTGGATCAGCTGGCAAAGGGCTGTGATTAAGTTAGACATTGTGTATGCACAGCCCGCAGAGAAAGGGACACTTAATAGCAGGGGGAGGAGGGGGGTGGATCTCTAAACTCGCCTTGACATCCACATCTAGAAAATCAAATGTACAAGGCAGACGCCGGGGGTCTTCTGGAGGGGAAACCCGGGGCCAGACAGGAGAGCTGGCTCCGTGGACAACACCAGCTGTAAGTACACTCCAGTGAATTTGCCTGGACAGTTTCCTGGGATCCAGGATGAAAGGAGGCTTGAGGGCTGCCTAGCAACACTATGTTTATGCAACAGTCCGGAGAACATGGAAGGAATAAGAGAGGGGAAAAAAAAGAACAGTTTCTGAAGAGAGGGTGCCAGAGAGTTCCAGCCGCGCCAGTGATAGGGAGCCCCCGCTTGTGGGCAGGCCCGCCAAGGCTGAGCCTGGCCACGTGATGCCCAGATTCCGCAGGCTGTGCGCTGACATGGGAAACGGGCCGGTGGGTCCCAGATTTCCCCAGCTTCCCCCACTAATCACAGCTCTCCTCGGCTTCTCCATTGTTTTCACAGCTGTTCAGCTGCTCCTGCTCAGTCAGGGGACAGACAGGCCGACTCCAAATCACGGAGCAGAGAATAATACTTGGGCCAAAGAGAGGGTGCACAAAATGGGATTTTTATTGGTGGGGTGGGAGTGAGGGGGCTGCGGGGAGATGGGAAAGACGGGAAAGACGCACAACTCTTAACCCTTTCATTGGCTGATCAAGTGTGAGTGTTCATTTCCAACAGAAAAGAGACGGTATTCACAATTAAAATCGTTCTGGAGCTCCCAAATTTGTGAAGGATTGGGTTTTTACAACGTGAGATCATATTTGCCCACAAAGATAACATTGGAAATGGTAGCCATTTGCCCAGGCCCTACCACAAAAGCCTATTTAATCCTCAGCATATTCAGTTCGGGTAGCAAAAGAGGAAACTTAATAGTTTAAAGGAAAAGCATAGCTGATATTTACAGATTGCTCACTACCGACTCAGTACAGTAGGTATGTAATTTCACAACATCCACACTCTAAATCCATGAAGTTGGTATAATTATCTCATTTTGCAGATGAGGAAACTGAGGCTTGAGGCAGTTAGTAACTTGCCCAAAGTTACAGATCTATTAAGAGATGAGGCCATGATTGTCAAAGAGGCGATCTGACCCACCATTCAAGATTATTAATCATTACATCCTTCCTTTTAATACCCCATATTAGTTTCCTATTCCTGCAGTAACAAATCACCACAAATTTAGTAGCTTAAAGCAACATGAATTACAGTCTGGAGGTCAGAAGTCTGAGATCAGTTTCACTGAGCTAAAATCAAGTTGTGATATGTCTGCATTGCTTCTGGAGACTAGGGAAGAATCCCTTTTCCTGACTTTTCTGGATTCTAAAGGCTGCTGACATTCCTTGGCTCCTGGCCCCTTCCTCCCTCTTCAAAGCCAGCTGCATAGCACCATCTCTCTCCTTCTGCTTCTGTCCTTCCACCACTGTTCTCTTACCTGGATCCTTGTGACTACTTTTAAGGCCCACCCAGATAATAGAGGATAATCTACCCATTTCAAGGTCCTTAACTTAATCACATCTGCAAAGTCCCTTTTGCCATCTAAGGTAACATATTCACAAGGTTCCAGAAATTGGGACATGGACATCTTTGAAGTCCTTTACTCAGCCTCCCACAACCCCTAATAACATATGCATATTTTAACCAGTGTGCTCATCATGCTGTTACCTGTTACACACTTTTGTTCTGCTCCTACTTACACTACAAGTGTTTTGAGGATGGGGACTATGTTCTACTCATCTTCAAATCCTTTAAATCCTACTTCCTCATAAACACAAAGTAGGCTCTCATAAATGTTTCTTGTGTTTGACAAATGAATGATGAGTAAAATGAATAAATTTAAATATGGCCATAATTTGAGCTACATACATGTCATTTATAACAAAAATAAAAAGAACAGAATTGAACTGATCCTTGGAACCACCATAATGTGCACTGAATGCTCTATCCTTATAAGTCATGCTGCTTTAGGCTTCCTTCTTTGCTCATTCTATTCCCCTTCCTGGGACATCCTTCCTACCTGGTTATTTCCTAGTCATCCTTTCAGACTTAGGTCAGGGGTCCCTTTTCCCAGAAAACCTCCTTTGACACTCTCAATCTCTCTCTCTCCTCTGTCTGTGTCTGTCTCTCTGTCTCTGTCTCTGTCTCACACACACACACACACACACACACACACACTAGTGTGCTTGAGGTAGCTGAAACTAGCTTGCTAGAGCTGACTGTGTACATTTTTTCTCAACTCCTCATTTTGTGACATCATATTTATAGCCATGGTAGGAGTATTTACACCACAGAAATTGGCAAATGCCACAAATCAGGGCTGTTTTTTCCAGAGAGGGACTATTTAGTATTTACACAACTGCACATGCCCACACCCTCCATAGGCTTAGTCCTCACTTTCTGAATGTGGACCCATAGCATTCCCTACCTTACCACACTATTTTTCCCTTTTATAATCTTCTGTTTATATGCTGACTACTTTTTCAGGCACTTACCACCACACATGCTAGTGGAGAGGTAGAATTAGGGCAATGGTTTCATGATACCTTAAATTATCTGATAACCCTTGACAATATTATAGTCCCTCCAATAATTCAACCCGGTACAGCAATTTGTGGACTGATCCTCTAATTCATTTCAGGTAAACATTCAGTCCAATGTGGGGATTATCATCCCCTATCTAGGTATCTTCCATTAAGCAGCTGCATGGGGCCACTGAGAAAGGAAAGGAGCATGACCTGCTCTCCTGTGACTATTCATTCTCATGCTCTTGTGCTTCTTCTTGGAGTGGGAGTCAGTGAAGGAGCAGCTTGTTCCACCGGAGAATGTGAGGGGCACACTTGTATGTTCCGGTGCCCTTTCTTCTTCCTCTCTTACTGCCTTTCTACTCATAGTCTGAAATAGGTGAGCACTAATTGCTTCAGCCAGCATGGACCTGGCCCTATGCAGGAGCCCCCCAAGACATTGGAGACATCATCAGTCTGATTCCAGCCAATTTCTTTAATGTCCACAGTAGTCTCTGATGAACTTTCAGATCAACAATCTCCTTACCCTCATCATCCCAAATCCAAGGCCTATAGAAGTACGTGGAATTTTCCAGTGTTCCTTAAGAACCCACAATAATAGGTGGGATGATCTTTGCCCTTTTCCAATATCCTTACCACTTCTATCTCCAAACTGCAGGATCCTGAAAGTGTGTCTTAAATCTAGCAAACATCCATCTGGAGAATGAACTATCACTTTACCCTTCTTGAAAAATGCCAAGGATTCAATTAGAGTAGGGAAAGGAGGCTAACTTCAATTAAACTCTTTCTCTAAAATCTACACACACACACACACACCCCTTTATGTGATTAGACAAGTGGGGAAAAGTGTTGTTCTGTTTCTTTTAGAATGACATGCTATGCAAAACTTACTTGCCCAATGCTGGGCATTATAGCAGGTGTCTCTTTTATCAAGCTCCTCCAGGACCTGTCCTGGTTGAGTTAAGGTAAGAAAAGTGGCCAGCTCATAGAGATCCTCCCAACTGTTCCCAGGAAAGGTCTCTGCTTCTAGGATGCCAGGAATTAAGTAACTCACACCAAACTTTCAGAAGTTTTTGGGCCCCCACAAAACAAAGAAAGATATCTTTGCAAAACCTTCTTCTGGTCATATCAATGAAGGGCACTGGACTTTGCTGAATTTCCAACTGGGATACCTAATCCTATAGTTTCTAACCCCCTTCTCCTCTATGATCCCACTGACTCTGCTGAAGGTCACACCATTATTAAAACCTCCCCCAACTATCTAGACTGAGCCATATGAGACATTTCCAAAATCTTTTTCCCCACTCAAGTATCAGTCCTAAGCATCCAATTCTGGGTTCCTTTTTCTGACCATCATCTTGGCCCTATGATGCTTTTTGGAGGTAGAATTCTATCTTCTCAGTGAGAGGGATCCCTGGACAATCTTACCTCACCATCTAGAGTAAAGAGCAATCCCAAAAGAGGAAAAAAAAATGCAAGAGCTTGTGACCTCTCTCTCCCCTCCCATGCAGAAGGAATTCCAACCACACAGGTTCTGAGAGAAGTTTCTAAAAAGAAATCAGTGGAAAGCAAAATTTCAACCAATTTTTTATTTTGACCAAATCACCTGCTCCCAACCATCTGCCAAGGCTACTTAATCCATTTGGGACTGTGACCTCAGGGCCTTAAACTTGCATGCATAAAAAATATATATTGGCTCCAAAATAAGCAACAAAAACTGCAAATCAAAATAAATGAAGGTTGAACTAAATATCTACATAAATGTAATATTTTGTCATCTACGAGACTACAACTCAACTCATATAGTTATTTATAATTATAGAAAATAGGGGATATGTTTGAAATGATCTTGGGTAGAGCCTTCAAAAGAAAGGTGCCTAGAATGCTAAAGTATCCCTGTCTAGTTCTATGGCTCATGGCATATCCTTGGCCAAAACTGGAGTTCATTTTCTCTACAGGAGTGAAGAAAGGATGGGGAAGATGAGAGAAGCCTTCACCTCTACTACTGGTTGCAGGGGTCCCATCACGTACCCCATACTGCTTTCCAACCCCTCTGCCTGCAGACACTAAAGCCTGCCCTATGCTCTTTGCATTGTAAGCTGGTTTCTGTCTCTGTCCCCTCTAATCCCCACTTGGATCCCCATATCCATTGCAGTAATTCCAGATGGAAGAGATTACAAATCTCATTTATTTCAGGTAAGTAAATTCACATCAGCAACTCCAGAAAGGGGTACACCCTTCCCAAGGAGCCAAGTGATGAGCAAATACTGAGAACCACTATATACAAATAATAATACATACATAATACTCACTGTGTGCCAAGCACTGTCCTAAACATTTTCCAATTCTATCAACTTCATTATTATGCCCATTTTCAGATGAGAAGAATGTAGCAGAGAGAGTGAATACCTTGCCTAAGTTCCTGTAGGCAGAAAGCAATAGAGGTCTTAATCACTACACCTAACATTGGGTCACAAAGATAGGAAGAACCTCAGACCAACAACAATTGGAGCAGCTGCCTTGAAGCCAACCTTTGTGTGCATATGGCAGATGAAACCAAGCATCCCAGGACTATGTATCTCTGGACAACTTCTTGAGAGAGAAGCACATGGTCTATCTCATTTACATCATGTTTCTCTGAATGGCTCAGCCTGTTCTCTGTAATACCCTTTGCCTCAAGACCTTCCAACAAAACATGCAGAGCCACTCAGGCACTTAATCACAAGTGGCTGGATTTGGCTAATCAATTACTACTTGTGGTGAGTCTCCTCTCCCCAGGAATATCTGAAGAAAAGTACTTGAAGGAATGCAATTGATCTTACTGTGGTCTTACAGAGCACACAGGTGGATTTCCATTTCCTTGGTTAAGATTCCTGCTCTGCATGTCCCAGCCGTGGCACCATGGATAAAATATTACATTTCCCTGTGTTTCAACCTCAATTGTAAAATGGGAATAATAATGGTATCTAACCACAGGGCTGCCAGAAACATTAAATGAACCTCATGGAAGGGGTTTAACCTTTTGACTGATAGGTGCTAACTATTCATTAACTCTTAGCAAAAACTAAACATATCAAAATAAAAGTGCTCAAAATTGTATGTGGTGTTTTATATACATTATCATTTAATCCTCTGAACAGTGCTTCAAGGGAAGCAAAAGTATTAAAATAACAGAAAAGTAATCTTAGATTTAGAGAAGCTTAAAAAATTATCTAATCATATAGCTTACAAAATATGGAGCTGGAACTGGAGCCCGGAATTCTTTCAGAAAATACAGAACTCCTCAGCCAGACCTTCAGCATAATCCAGACATAAGTGGCACTCACTCATCAGACCTTTGTTGATTGAATAAATGACTCTTAATTAATATAGGATTTAGAGTTGGTTGTATTCCTAAATTTGATTTTTATGATTCGAGTTACATTTTAAAATCTAAGTTTGTATTAGCAAACCACATACAATACATTAAAAAAGATCATTCACCATGATCAGGTGGAATTTATTCCTGGGATGCAAGGATGGTACAATATTTGCAAATCAATCAACATCAATACACCACATCAACAAAACAAAGGATAAAATCATATGACCATCTCAATAGATGCAGAAAAAGCATTTGACAAGATTCAACATCCATGCATGATTAAAAAAGAAAAAAAAAACCTCTCAACAAAATGAGGTTAGAGAGAACAAACCAATAGCTGCAGCAATCAGACAAGAAAAAGAAATAGGCATCCATACTGGTAAAGAAGTTAAACTGTCACTATTTGCAGGCCACATGATATTATACATAGAAAATCCTAAAGACTCCACCAAAAAACTACTAGAACCAATAAACGATTTCAGTAAAGTGGTTGGATACAAAATTAATACCCCAAAATCAATAGTGTTTCTGACAACAGTACTAACAACAAAGTTATGGAAATAGGAATTTAAAAAAAAAAACACCATTTATAGCTGCACGAAAAAGAATAAAATACCTATGAATGAACTTAACCAAAGAGGTGAAAGACCTGTACTCTGAAAACTACAAAATGCTGATGAAAGACATTGAAGCTGACAAAAATGAATGGAAAGATATTCCATCCTCATGGATTATTAGAAATAATATTATCAAAATGTCCATATTACCCAAAGCACTCTACAGAGTCATTGCAATCCCTATCAAAATACCAACAGCAGTTTTCACAGAACTAGAACAAACGATCCTAAAATTTATATGGAACCATAGAGAACCCCAAATAGCCAAAGCAATTCTGAGAAAGAAGAACAAAACGGGAGGTACCACAATTCCAAATTTCAAGATATACTACAAAGCTATAGTAATCAAAACAGTATGGTACTGGCACAAAAATATACACATAGATGAATAGAACAGAACAGAGACCCCAGAAATAAACCCATATCTATATGGCCAATTAATCTATGACAAAGGAGGCAAGAATACACAATGGGAAATTTCCATTTTCAAAAAATGGTGCTGGGAAAATTGGACAGCTACATGTAAAAGAATGAAACTGAACCACTTTCTAACACCATAAAAAAAAAAAAGCTCAAAATGAGTTATAGACCTAAAGCTGAGACCTGAAACTATAAAAATCCTAGAAGAGAACACAGGCAGTAATTTCTCTGACATCAGCCATAGCAACATTCTTCTAGATATGTCTCCTAAGGCAAGGGAAATAAAAGAAAAAATAAACTACTGGGACTACATCAAAATAAAAAGCTTTTACACAGCAAAGGAAGTCATCAGGAAAATAAAAGGACAACCTACAGAATGGGAGAAGATATTTGCAAATGACATATCCAATAAGGGAATAATATCCAAAATATATAAGGAACTTCTACAACTCAACACCAAAAAAACAAATTATCCAACTAAAAAATGGGCAGAAGACCTGAGTAGACATTTTTCCAAATGTCTTCCAGATGGCCAACAGACACAAGAAAAGATGCTCAACATCACTCATCATAAGGGAAATGCAAATCAAAACCACAATGAGATATCACCTCACATGTGTCAGAATGGCTAAAATCAAAAACACAAGAAACAAGTGCTGGCGAGGATATGGAAAAAAAGTAACCCTCATGCACTGTTGGTTGAAATGCAAACTACTGCAGCCACTGTGGAAAATACTATAGAATTTCCTCAAAAAATTAAAAATAGAAATACCATATAACCCAATAATATCACTATTGGGTATTTACCCAGGGAAAATGAAAACACTAACTCAAAAAGATATATGCATCCCTATGTTTATTGTGGTATTATGTACAATAGCCAAGACATGAATATATATATATAAGAATATCATATATATATAACAGATATGATATAAAATATCATATATATATAACAGAATATTACACAGCCATAAAAAAGGATGCGATCGTTCCCCTTGAGACAACACAGATGGACCTAGAGGGTATTATATTCAGTGAAATAAGTCAGACTAAGAAAGACAAATACCATATGATTCCACTTAAAAATTTTAAAATTGGAATCTTAAACAAATGAATAAACAAAAAGAATCAGAACTGTAACTACAGAGAACAAATTAATGGTTGCCAGAGGGGTGGGGGTTGAGCAAAATGGATGAAGGGGAGAGGGAGATACAAGCCTCCAGATATGGAGTGAGTAAGTCATTGGAATAAAAAGCAGAGCATAAGGAATACAGTTGGTGATACTATAATAGGGATATAATAGGACAGATGGTAGCTATACTTAGGGCGAACATAGCAAAATGTATAAACTTGTCAAATCACTAAGTTGTACACCTGAAACTAATGTAACATTGTGTGCCAACTACACTCAAATTAAAATAAGTTAAATTAAATTAAAAAAATAAACCTAAGTTTGTAACCAGCAATTTCATACTAATCAACAGTCATTCAGAATGAGAAAAAACAAAAACAAAAAGCCTACTATGTTCAAGGAACTGAGCTAAGTAGGTGTCTGGGTGTTTTTTCCCATCTACCTTACTTGAGCCAGGAGGATTGGGGGTAGGGTGGGAAATAAATGTGCAAGTGACCCCATTTTTTTTCTAAAACTATAATCTATGGAACAGATAGCATTTACAATATTTGTTTGAAATAAGTGCATAGTAAGTTATACCCCAGGGACTAGTCACTTAACTAACCCATCAAAAATAACCAGGGTAAGGGATTGGAGGCTCCTGATATAATCTGTATATTTATAAGAGGCTTCGCTTCAAAAAGGTAGCTCCAAGCCCAGATCCCAAGACCTTTGTTTGAACTCTTGACTGCGGCATAACTGACAGAGAGAATTAAAGGGGATATGAAGACCTGGGACTGAACTTTTTCAATAGTCTCAGCTCGGCTCACATTGCTCACGATATTAGAGGCTGCCGTGATGATATTAAATGATGCTGCACTGACAGAGATTAACAGAGTATGCAATTAGATTTAAATGCTGTAATTGGAACATGCTGTTAAGTGCCTACCATCAGTCCTGGGTCTCCCCATAGAGCAAGCCAGTCTCTCCTTGGGTTGCTCTGTAAATTTAACACTGTCCTCACCAGCCACAAATCCTCTGCCACTTAGGCAGAGAGAATGAACAGGGCTAACGTTATTGTGAATTGCCATGTATTATGCTGCACTCATCTATGTTACTGCATAGTTTTGAAATGCTTTCAAATCTAGTTAGATCTTCTGAGCTTTATAGCAGCCATGGAAAGGAGGACAGGTATTGCAAGGATGCAGTCAATGATTGAGACAGGTGAACAGACCCACTCAGGGTCTCTCCTAAGCTACTCTGCGAATGAATCGTGGATCTATACTAAATCTTTTGACTCCAGATTCCATGTGCTTCCTATCATGCCATGTTGCCTCCGTAGGTTGTGATTTCAAATTTATTTTGCCTACTGAACATTCTTCTCTCTGGAGGGGAAGCTGCTCAGGCCCACTCCAGGACAAGCTACCACATTTTGATATGTTACCTCATGCCCATAGGCCTCCACCAACAATATGGCCTTTGTTAATCACTGGCAATACCACAGGGTGAGGTCAATCCATCGCCGTGTGCTTGTTGAATATCTTCTATGTGTCAAGTCATCAATAAGCACCATGTAAGAAATATTTTAAAAGGATCTTAAAATCTAATCAACTATTTCTGACTATCTGTGTGATTCAGTTTGCCCACATACAAAGTATAAAAATAAAAACAATAGTTAACATTTGCCAAGATAATTACTATGTGCCAGGCCTTTCAGATGCTCTATATGTACTAAGTCTCAGATTTTAAAAGTTGGTTTTCAGACTGTCCATGTGGTAACAGGATTCCAGAATGGTGCTATGGAGGTCATTGAGAAGTGGGGAGGGTACACTGGATGGGTCTCTGGGTCAGCCCTCCAAATGTCACCCAGAAAAAGTCCCTGAAAATTTGGGGTTTGTTCATTCATGTATTTTGTAGGTATT
The DNA here is from genome assembly GCF_002201575.2 of Neomonachus schauinslandi. Classification (NCBI taxonomy): domain Eukaryota; kingdom Metazoa; phylum Chordata; class Mammalia; order Carnivora; family Phocidae; genus Neomonachus; species Neomonachus schauinslandi. Next base: position 48,342,173 of record NC_058406.1, read on the forward strand.
GAATTGCTAAAAATCAGTTATATATTATACATGGTTCAAAATTCAAAAAGTAGAAAAATGTACCGAATGAAAAACCTTTCTCCTATCCAAATCCCCCAGCTACCCAGTACACCTCTCTCCAAAAGAAAAAGTGAAACAAAACAACAGAAAAATTTTCACTATTACTGTTATGTGTCCTTTCAGAGATATTAATGAATATAGAAGCAAATGTGAGTATTGATCCTTTTTTTCCATTTTCCTTATGTACCATACACACTGTTCTACAGCTTGATTTTTCACTTAAAAATGCAAGTTGGAGATCTTTCCATATCAGTTGCTAAAAAGCTTCAGCTGCAAAATTCCATTTAACTAATCTTCTGTTGATCAATATTTACATTATTTCCAATCCTTTACTATAAAGGATAATATTGCATATGTCATTTTCACATGGGTAAATATATCCATAATATAATTTCCTGGAAGTGGAATTGTAGGGTTAAAGAAGAAACGCATTTGTAATTTTGTTTAATACTGTTTAAACTATACCAGTTTCCCTCCCACTGGGAGCATATAGGAGTGTTTCCACAGAGTCTTGGCAACATGAGAGTATCGTCTCATAGTTGAATTTTTGCCAATTTGATAGGTGAAAATGGTATATGAATATAATTTTAATTTCCCCTATTATGCAAAAAGTCAAGGAACTCTCCTTTTTATAAGTCTTTAGTTTGGGATTTTCCTTTCCTCTGACCTGTCTATGCATATCCTTTGACCATTTTTCTAGTGGGCTGACCATCTTTTTTATATTGATTTGTTGAGAGCTATTTACATATTAGAGAGATTATCCCTATTGATAAATCGCAGATGTTTTGCCTAGGGTCAATTGTCTTTTGACTCTGCTCATAGCATTTTTTTTGCATACAGATTTTTTAGATATATCAATATTTTTCTTCTGCCTTTTACATTTTGTATAGTAAATGAAAAGATTTTTCCTATTCCCAAGTAATAAAAAAAGTCTCACGTGTTTTCTTCTACTTCTTTTATGAATTCATTTTTTACTTTTAAGTCTTTGATCCATTTGGAATTCATCTTAGTGTATAATGTGAATGTGAATCCAATTATTTTCCAAATGGCTACCCAGTTATTATTATAAGGACTAATCTGTTATTGTTCCCTTCCATACACACACATATACACTGAATTGAGTTGCTAAATTTATTATATCCTAATTTCTATATATATTTGAATTTCATATATATTTGGAATTTTGCTTCTTTTTCAGTGGTCTTATTTATCAGCCAATCTCACTAATTTATTAAAGCTTTATGATATGCTTTGTTTTTTTAGAACTGATGTTCCCTCATTGCTCCTCTTTTTCTGTTTTTTGCCTACTCTTATTGTTCCTTTTTCCATAAGAACTTTTTAAAAAGTCTTGGCATTTTTATTGGAATGCTATTCAATTTACAAATTAATGTAGGGAAAAAATTTATCTTTATTAGGTTGAGTTTTTCTATCCAAGAACTTAGTATATGCCTTATTTGTTCAGCTCTTCTTTTGTGGAATTTCAGAAGTGTATATGTGTGTGTTATATGCATGTAGACAAGTATGTAATTGCATTTATACATATATGTATTATATATGTGTATATAATTTGTATATACATAAGATAAATGTGATGTTGCATTAATCAATTGCCTTTCATTTTGTTTGGAGAATGATCATAGAAAATTTTTTATTATATCTATTAGTTTGAAAAATTTTATTAATATATATCTTTATATTGATTCATTCTTATGTTCCTGGAATAACTCCTCTTCTTTATGGTATAATATTCTTTAATATGCTGCTAAATTCTATAAAAGTTCTGAATTTTTACATCTCTGTAAAATTCTTTTACAAGAATTTTTTAGAATATGAAACACTGACTGATGATCTGGGTTTTTTTTTTAAGATTTTATTTATTCATTTGACACAGAGAGAGAGAGCACAAGCAGGGGGAGTGGCAGGCAGAGGGAGAGGGAGAAGCAGGCTCCCCATTGAGAAGGGAGCCCCATGTGGGGCTTGATTGCAGGACACTGGGATCATGACGCAAGCTGAAGGCAGACGCTTAACCCAACTGAACCACCGAGGCACCCCCTGACTACTGATCTGTAAGATCCCTTTAAGTGCTAATAGCCATTGAATAAAATCCAAGAAACAGTATGAGAATAATTGTCACAAAGCTTAGTACTGACCATAAGAGCAAAAAGGAATTAAAATAATTCTTTTCCACTCTCTGTGCTTCTTACAGTGTCCATCACAAAAATGGTGTACAATGGGTAAAAAGTAAATAAATGAACAAATATTTTTGAACATGAGAAGGCACGTGACAGTGCAAGATACAACAATGACTAGGAGGGTCCCAGAGAGTAATGTGATGGACTAGAAAGAGTATAGAGTTTGGACTCTAGAAGACCCACAATCTAATCCCAGCTCTGCTCCCTTGGTAAATGAAAGACCTTAGAGCTTTACACTCATCTGTAAAATGGGAAGAATAACATATAGCATGAGGTTTTTGGTAAACACTAAATGAAATACTCTATATAATTAGCAAGCATATTGCTTGATAAACAGCAGGTTCTTCAAAAAATTACTTCCCTTCCCCACTCATTCATCTCCAACCCTTACTAAGAATGTAATACTATAATACAGGGAATAAAGCAAGAAAACACACACATGCACCAACCACAGTGAGTGGAGAAGCCTCTGTGGTAGGGTTATGGTAGGAGCATTGACTTTAGAGCCATGGAGAACTGGGTTCTAATCCCAGGCTGGCCACTGTGTAAATGTATGACCATGGGCAGGTGAGCCAAACCACTAAATCTCAGCATCCTGTCTATAAAATGGGAATAATAATACTTACTATTTCATACAGTGGGTATGAAGACTAAGTGAGACAATACACTTAAAACACCTGGCACAAAAGAGCAATGGGTACTCATCCCCCTGCTGTGTCCTTGCTCCTTCCTGTGAGTTACACAACTGACAGCTGATGTAGTGATTACCTACTGGCTGCCAAGAATTCTCTTCAGCAAGACTCTCTCCTGCGGAGTAGAGAATTCTAGCTGTCTGATCAGAAGAGGCGACAACAGGAGCCCCATCCCACTCTACTTTCTTCCCTGACCTCAAGCCTTCCAGCCATGTAGACCCCTCATTGCAGTACTTAATCATATGCTGTCGTTTATAGTTACTCAACTGGTTGGCGTGTTATGCTCTACTCAGCAAAAGCACCCTGCCTCCTGCTGTTCTTTTATCTCTCAAAGCATCTCTCACTGAACCGAGCCCAAAGTCAGCAAGCAATTAAATGCTGTAAATCAGGTAATTTTAGGGTTGGAAGGTTATGGAAAGGTGTGATATGTGAGTCCTTTCAACTACTGTTGATAAACCTGTTTGAAAAATTCCACTGAAAGATTCTACTTCTCACCACCGCCCATCTCACTGGAATGTTCCCTCACACACCAGGGTCTTTGCATGGCTCTTATTTGACCTTGGACTATTCTTCCCCACTCCCTCTTTGCTTTTTTTAGTCCTACTGCCATGATACTTAAACTGGTGCTTCTTGTAGGAAGCCTTCCCTGATCCCTCAGGCTGATCCCCTGATCAGCATCACCCTACAATACACCATTATAACCATCTGCACTCTTCCTTATTACTCTGATCACAGTTAGTACTTATTCACATTTGTAATCATTTGAAAAATAAACATCTTTCTCACTCACTAGGGCATAAAATCCATAAGGCCAGAAACAAGTCTATTTTTGCACATCATATTATAACCAGCACCTGACCTTCACTTGGTCTAAGGTTGGCTTTTTTTTTTTTTAAAGATTTTTATTTATTTGACAGAGAGAGATACAGCGAGAGAGGGAACACAAGCAGGGGGAGTGGAGAGGGAGAAGCAGGCCTCCTGCCGAGCAGGGAGCCCGATGCGGGGCTCGATCCCAGGACCCTGAGATCATGACCTGAGCCGAAGGCAGACGCTTAACGACTGAGCCACCCAGGCGCCCCTAAGGTTGGCTTTTAATAGATGTTTTTTGAATTAATTAGTAAATGGGTTAACCACTCTTAAATGCCTCCCAGTAAGGCTATACTTCTACACTCTCTGTATTATCAGATCCCCACCTCAGCTCAATCATGAAGTAAGAGCCTATCCTTTTTCCCTCTTTCCAAATATCTTACCTAATGGCAGACAACTTACCACTAAGCATCTCCAGTCTGATCCACTACTTGGGAGAAATCTATCTTTCCCTTTTCTTCCAGGCTAGCCGTCTACCCCATCCCACCCCCACACTACCCAGGTGTGCACATCAGACACACACACAGAGATGCACACACTGAGCATTCCCTCCACACAGACCTTGTCTGATTCTGGTATGATGTGAACACTTTCTCTATATTTAAGTGTAATGTGTATTAGACAGTCATAAATCCTAGAGTTCTGTGCAAGACTCGGGCCACTTTGTATTCAGATCTATTCCTCGCCTCTCCTCTGCTCCATATCATATTAGGGACTCACCTCCCTAGCCTGAAACTCCCAGGAGAGATACTTAAGAGACTGGAGCAAGAGGGAGGGTTCCAGAGTATCCCCACCCCTTCTCTATGCTGGAGAGCCACATCATTTCCTTGGCTACAGATGCCATCTGATAAGCTGGCCATGGTCAAGCTTTGCCCAGTGATGCTAGGTTCCAGGAACACTTGCCTCCCTTGGTCCCTCTAAGTTACAGAGGTGGAGGCTTCTTGCTGCCACAGATCTTTGGGCTGCCTTACTGTCCCTTGCTGGTGTCTCATCTTTTCTATCACCTGTGTAACCAATTCCTACATTAAACTGCCTCAAAATGGTTTTTATTTTCCTAGTTGGACTGATAGAAATGAAGATAAAACAGAAAGCTAGAGCAACTATCCTATATATTGTCATTGCGCTTTGTGATTATTTGTGTGCCTGTCATTCCCATCTTAGGATGCAGGCACCAAGCATTTTACATTCTCTGCATTACCATACCAACTCCCAAAGCACCTTCTACATATTAAAACTTCCATAAATATTCATTGAATGAATGAAGAAGTGAATGAATGAATGAACCGAACCTTGGGAGTTATAATATCTTAAGTGTTTAAAACTTCCATGTATATCATAAAGTTGTTATACATTAATTAGAATCCATCAATAAGTACCTTCCTCAATGACATACAAATCTGGAAGTAATGTAATTAATTCAAAATTACATAAGCAATCAAGGTGTGCTTACTTTTCCATCAATCAAGGCATAATTAGCTGTGAGAAAGCTCAAAAGGGGTTTGTATAGCCTTTAATGGGGCTTATACAGCAATGACAACTAAGGAATCAGCAGAGCATTGTCAAAAGCACTAGACAATTAATGCTGCTTGAACATCATAGATGAAAGAAAGGTTTATTGCTGCTCAGACATTATAATTTTCTTAACAGATTTTCCCGAAGAAATGGCCAGATCTTCTATTTGGATGTAATTTCACATGCATGCACACACACACACACACACACATACACACACCCCACCACCATCACCAACAACAAAAATAACAAAACAACCAGATAGATAGATAGATAGATAGATGATAGATAGATGATAGATAGATAGATAGACAGACAGATAGATAAGATAGAGATGTATACACTGAGGTCAGAAGGGGAGGAGAAAGAGAGATTTAATAGTGCCATAGTTTAGTTTATATTCCTTTGCAAAAGCAGAAACAAGAGAAGGACTTATGTACAAGTAATTTGTATAAGAGGTTTAACGGGCTGAATTATATTCCCCCCAAATCCACATGCTGAAGTCCTAATACCCAAAACCTTAGAATGTACCTGCATTTGGAGATTAGGGCCTTTAAAGAAGGATGAAGTTACAGGAGAGCATAAGGGTGGGCCCTGATCCAATACGACTGGTATTCTTATAACGAGATTAGGACACAGGCACAGAGGGAAGGCCATGTGAAGACGAAGGGTGAAGGTAGCCATCCACTAGCCAAGGAAGGAGGCCTCAGAAGAAACCAACCCTGATGACATCTTGATCTTAGACTTTCAGCTTCCAGAACTATGAGAAATAAATTTCTGTCGTTTAAGCCACCCAGGCTGTGGTATGTCTTACCACAACCCTAGAAAACTAACACAGAGGGAATCCTAGGGAAAAGGAGCAAAGTTCAGGAATAGATGAGGGAGTGTGGAAAAAGCAATGCATAGTCCCAATTCCAGCATCCATTCCTTGTATCATATGGTCTCAGATTTCCTTGTCATCCTATGTTCATTCACTCAACAAGCACTTATTGAAACACCAAGTACCAGTCACTGTGCCTGGCCTTATGGATAAAAGAGAATCAAAAGGCAATCCCTGCCCTCATGGTTGGAACTTAGCTATGGGATATGACTTATAATTCTGGAGGCTCTGCACTCAAAGCACTTCAAGATAGCAGCATGCCCCTTCCATCGGACCTCACAGGAATCACTGGTCCCCAGGACTCACACCCATCACACAGCATGATGGTATAGTCCCCCTTCCAGAATTCTCTGTGATCCCACATATTTAGATTTTTTTCAGCATTACTTTTCTACGATCTTCATGAGTATTGTTTAAAATCTAAATAATCTATTACCATAAATAACACTAATGACTCTCACATTGGTTCATTTTAACAGTATTACAGAGCACCAAAACATGTCTTCCATTTCACTTTGCAGTATTGCGTCTGTGTGTCAAAGATCTAACTTTTAAGCCAAATCTCTAACCAGAAATAATTGCCTCAAAGTGAGCAAGAAAGTGGGTAATGTAATGTTAGTCATTTCTGATATTACTGATAGCAGTTAAGAATGTTCTGTAGGTCTCAGAAAAGACCACTGGACCAAGGCATGTTAAAGCCAGAAAGGAAGGTGTTTCTTTGTCCTGGCTTAACCCAGCCCTAACATGTAGGCAGTCAGTGCTTCATTGTAGAAAGAGCCTGAATTTAAGATCACACAGATCTGGGCCCAAGTACCTACTCAGCCACTAACTCCCTGCATGACCTCGACCATGTCACTTTACCTCTCTGAGCTGAGGTACTTCATTTATAAAATAGAACTAGTGGAACGCCTGGGTGGCTCCGTCAGTTAAGTGTCTGCCTTCGGCTCAGATCATGATCCCTGGGTCCTGGGATCGAGTTCCGCATCAGGTTCCCTGCTCAGCCTGCTGCTCCCCCTGCTTGGGCTCGCACTCTCTCTGACAAATAAATAAAATCTTAAAAAAAAAATAAAATAGAACTAATACCTAGCTCATAGATTCGCCATCATCTTTGTGATGAAGTCTTCCCCACCTAGGCCATGTCAACTAAAATGGTGAGCCCATCCCCCCAACACTCTCTATCTCTCTCTTCCTGCTTTTACTTTTCTCCTCAGCAGTTATCAACATCTGATTCTTCATATATTTCTACATTTTCACCTCTCTTTTCACTTATATGTTGTTACCACTAGAATATAAACTCTGAAAGAGCAGGAATTCTGGTTTCATTTATTGCTGTGCCCTTAGCACATAGTAGGAACATAATAAGTATCTATTGAATGACTCATTAAATGAATGAATGGCTGAATGAGGGTATGCACAAAGTAAACATTGAGAGGTACACATTAAATGTTAGCTGAACGAAGCAAAGGGCCACAGTGTGGCTCACACAGCTGGCAGAATGATGCCAGCACCAAATAGAAACACCACCAACAAGCCGTGGCTTTTCCCCATGAGAAAGACTAAAATTTGTCTGAGACTTGACCGCAAAGTGCTTTTTTAACAACAGCATCAGTTATTCTGGGGGAGTATCTTCTCCCCAGCATCCTAAATTTCTCACAAGTACCCAGCTGGCTGGCAGGCAGCCCTACTTAAAAACAACCTCTGACCCTTGGAGAGCAGTTTCTCTTGCTCAAAGTACTTTCAGATATATATTCTATTAAAGCTCCATAATCTTTGCAGCAAAAGGCTCTTCCCACCACTTCTATCCTGTGTGTTAGTAAGGAGACAAAGCTTACAGCAAAGCATGTCTCAAAGAGAAATGAGTCCAGCAAATGAGAGAAAATGTGCAATAACGGATTGGGAGTAAAGCCAAAAAAAAAAAATAATGTCTGTTACTGTTAATATGACCTCACTTTTAACCCTCAGGCTGATTCAGCCTGGGATAGAGCATGGGTTGTACAGAGATGGTGCAGTGAGGGGGAAAAGGGATACTTTCTAGCCACATACATTGGCTAACTGAAGACTTGTAGTCAATGGAGTCACAGAAATTATGGGCAAATGGTCCTCACTACACAACAGGAGTTGAACAAGTGTTTCTCCAATGAATACATGAATGGACAAATGAATGAAATATTTGTTTGTTTGCATTCATAAATATTTATCAAGTATCTCTGTTGTGCCAGGTTGTGTAGAGGGCACCAGGGTTACAAAGATGAATGAGACATGTAGAGGGCCTTGGGCTACACCAGTGACTATAAACATTTGAATCTTCCTTCAAAAGAAAAGCCCAATATGCAAAACAATTCAAAGCTGAGCTCCTCCAAATTGAATTGGGCTGCGTATGGAGGGGGGAGGGTGGGAAAGGGAGAAAGGGCCTTCACCCATGTGGCTCCCCAGATCATGTTTGAAAACATTGGCCTGGGTGAGCATTTTGGTGCCTCTATGACAGAGATGCTAGCATTCTGGGGTTATACACAAAGCCCATTGTAAGAAAAAAGGGCTCCAAGGAGTGAAAGATAAAGAGTTCAGAACTCAGAGTCTCCTCCAGAGAGAAAGTTGCTATAGGGTTCCTTGGAAACCAAGAATTTGTGAAGGTCAAGGCTTTGGGGCAGGACACTCTCATGGTCATTAGTCATTTATGATGGCTACTCAGCATGGTTCTTGTTCGAAGATAAAATTGTTTCTTCACATAGAGGCATAAATGCTAGATACTTGCTTTTGCCAGCTCGTTTGTATCTAAAGCCCAGGTATGGACCAGGATTTAGGAACATAAGTAGATATGTCTCTTCTCTTGTCTTCCACTCTGCTCTCTCCCATTCTCCCCTCTCCTCTCCCCTCCTCTCCTTAATGGCATTCAGCATCTGACATTGCAAGGTCAAATCCCGACACAGTTGAACAGTGTTAGGGCTCATATTTTACTTTTCTTATCAGACCAGTTCCACTGAAAGCCTTACCTCAAGCCTGCTCTATGGCCTCCAAGATCCTGTTAGCACAGACAACCAAAAATGGGGGGTTGAGTGGGGAGACTGGAGACAGACACACTTTTTCTCCTTCAGAAGCTCCTCTCAAGTCAAACCAGAAAACTGCCTACAATGGGGCTCCAAAAGGAAAAAGTCTGAAGAGTTTCCAGTAGTTTCATCTGGGAATATCCTGATTTCTCTTTCAATACACAGCTTAAAAAAAATAAAAAGATTTCCTACCCTTGAGGCTCTGTATTTATATTTTGGGTAATGTCAGCCAAAGACAGTGGCTCCTCCCTGCCCAGAACTTTGGGAGATCTAAGAGTTAGATGTTCTGCAAAGTCATTTTTCATTTAGGGAACTCCTTAAAGAGGAATCCAGGTGGCGTTCAGCCTGATAGCCAAATTGTTGACAAAGCACCAGAGTTTCTGATATTTCCTGGACACCAATCCATATTGCTTTAACAGGATTTCATTTCACTGAACTTGATATTCCCTCCAAAACCATTAATCTAGTCTCAGCTACTTCTGTTGGTCAGAATTGACTTGGCAGCTGTACTTAGAGAGGTTCAGAGAAAGGAAAATATCATTCTGTGTTAATTAAACAAATGTTGACCAGGATATAAAGTCCTAGTTAGAGAATTAGGAATTAGGAAATGGGGGTTCTTATGCTCAACTTGCCAATTTCCAGCTTTGTGAACTTGGTGTTCCCCATCTATGAAACAGGAAAAATATACTTCCTGGGATTTATAAATATATATTAAATAATATGTATATTATTTAATATAAATATGAATATACATTATACGGGTGCCTAGGTGGTGCAGTTGGTTAAGCATCCAACTCTTGGTTTTGGCTCAGGTCGTTATCTCAGGGTCCTGGGATTGAGCCCCACACTGGGCTCCACACTCAGTGTGGAGTCTGCTTGAGATTCTCTCTCTCACCCTCTCCCTCTGCCCCACCTGCTTGTGCTGTCTCTCTCTCTGTAAAATAAATAAATAAAACCTTCCAAAAAAAAGAATATACATTATAAATATATCACACAGTGAACTTTAGCTGCTATTGTTATTTCTTTGTTTTTGTTGCTGTTACTACAGAGTTGGAAGCAAAGATGGCCAGAGATGCTAGAGAAGGCATGTGGACGGGAAATAAAAAAAAATCTGTGATGGTGAGGAAGAAAGAACACTTTAGAGTCAGAAGGTTTTGCTTCCCACCAGCCATGTGATTGTGGACAACTTATTTTAGCTTTCAGAAACTCCATTTTCTTCCCTACAGCATAGGGATATGATTGTGAGGATTAAGTGATATGATGAATGCAAAAGTCCTGAGTACAGTGTCTAGCTCATAGTATAAACTTGATCAATGTTAATTTCCTTCCTTTCTCCCCCTCTTAAAGAATGGGGAAACTTTCTCACTTACAGAGAAGTAAACCAAGGGTCAAGCAAATATAGCTAGCAGGTCAGATGAGCCCACCTTCTGTTTAATTGGAACACAGCCATGCCCATTTGTTTATTATTGTCTATGACTATTTTAGTTGCTACAGATATCATATGGCCTGTAAAACCTAAAATATTTACTATCTAACCCTTTACAGAAAATGTTTGCTGACTCCTGATCTAAGCTATCCAAGTCCAAACTCCATATTTACAGCTTTGGGTCAGAGTTCTATCGTCATATATGCCCTGGCCATTGTCCATTTGTATATTCAGTCCCTCAGTCCCCCTTTTGATCATTTTCTCACCTACAGGTTGATCAATTTAAGAGGGATGAGAGATCCAGATCTTCCTAATGTGGAATTGTCTAGCTGTCTCCATAGTCAACTGTATCATAAGATTTTTTTGCCCTTTTTATTGTTGTATCATCATAGCAACCATTTGATGAGAGAGCTGCTGCATGGAAGCATGTAGAAGTCTTCATGGAATGTAATGAACCAGCATTATAACCACTATAACAAAAACAAGAACAATTCATAATCCCTTTTAGATGGTCAAACAATGAATTCCAATTGCCTAATCTAGGCAAAGAGAACAAATGCCATAGGCAATGAGGATCAGAATCAGAAAAATCAAGTCACTTTTTCTTTAAGGTGAAGTACAGTCTGCTCTACCTTGCTGATTTCATTTATCTGAGTAGGCAAGGACTATTAGCAATGACACAAATACCACCATGACTAGCCAACAAAATATCTACAACAATGAGTCTACTACTCATGCCAATAAGTTGCATTCTATTTAGGGCAAGAGTGGTACCATCAATAATTTCTATTTTGTCTTTTGATTGTTAGGTCAGAATTATCTAACTCAATAATAACCTAACAATTGTCATGAAAAGGAATGAAAAGGACAAAAGGACAATTATGGGTGAAAAACAATAAACAACATTTGTTGTGATGAGCATTGGGTATTATATGTAAGTGAAGAATAACTAAATTGTATTACTGAAACTAATATTACAGTACATGTTAACTAACTAGAATTTAAATAAAACTTGAAACAAAACAAAACAAAAAAGACTCTATAGAAAATGGCAAGGCAAGCTATAATAAGCAAGCAGATGAAAAACAAAACAGGGATTATGCAGAGGTATTGGTCTAATATCTTGTGTGGAAGCTGACCATTATCTGAGGTCATCGGATTGTTCTGAAGGTCTTGGGTCAACTGTCTACTTCCATTGGTCAATTGTTTCTAAAGGATCCATGAAAACCATTTTTGAAGTCTCATATTTAAGTGGTCTCCCAAGTGTGTGGAATTCTGTGTTGCTTCTTTATTTGTGAAACATAATTCCAAGGATTGACTCAAGTTCACCACTCTATTTGTTGTTAAAGTGTCTTCCAACGAAGCTCAAGTAGTTTTCCTCTATGTCTTTTCCAATAGATGAAATCCCCTGGTTGAAAATCATGAAAAGATTGTTTAGGCAGATATTGTGGGAGGGAAGACTTACACTTTTTGTGAAAGAGCTGGCGATAACGTAGAGTCCCTTGCAATATTTTGTCATGTCTTCATGCAATAGGGCAGGTTCTAGTATTAGAGGTGAAATCCCTTATGCACAGGCCTTCCATATACCAGTTCATACATGGATAACTGATGTGTCGCCAAGGGAGTAGACTATATGGACATAAGACCTACAAGAAGTACCTTTGGCCAAGGGTTACTGAAGGTTTTGATGATTATGCTAATTTTAAGAATGCCATATTTCTCTTAATCTTTACAGAAGATTTAGATGGTATGGGCAATGCAGTTTTTGAGTTTTTGGTGACAACTTACAAAGTCTTTTAATAATAGTTCCCATAATGTATGTGTCTCAATCATGTAATATAAAAGTTAGTGTACCCCAGCTTGGAAACAAAAAAATCAAGCAGCTTTTTAGCAACTGTAAGGGCTGTAGGTTTTTGCCAAGGAAATATTTCAACATCAGTACATCCCAAAAATAGACATACAATAACTAAAACATATGTAGACCCATGGAGGGTAGAAGCTGGATAATATTTAGCTCTTTTTTCATGGACCTCAACTTTCATAATAGCTATCTTTCTAAAAAGTAGAAGTAGCATCTAAAAGTTCCTTAATTTGTCCCTTTTGGATGAAGGTTCCAGAGGAAGTGATAAATCCTTTGTTTTCAAAGCATCTCAAAGTTAGGTATTACTCCAAAAGTATACCTGCTCTTTGTGTGTGTGTGTGTGTGTGTGTGTGTGTGTGTGTGTACATACAGACTTTATAAGCTCTAATCAAAGCACTATGTTCTGCTATCCAGGCTGATTTTGCCTCAGGTAGAGGGCTGTATTATAAAGAATAGCTTAAATTAGAGAAAACAAATTTTGCTTGATAACCACCAGTTTCTGTTTTGAGTATGATTCATCAAAAGTAACAGAACAAAGTTCTAAAAGGAAACCTCTTATAAATTTCAGTGAACTAGACATTTCCCTAACTGGGAAGGATGATGAGGTCCTTCTTCTGGTTGGGGCAGGAGAGTGGAAAGATTCAAGGTTTTGCAGTGGTGAATGGTAATGTGAGAGGGAGAGAGTGATACATTCTCCTAAAAGGTTATTCTGATCGCTGAAAAGTGTTGAGTGTTCTCAGTCAGTCATAGTGTCTATATTGGATGAAGAACCAAGAGGTCAAGCAGAGAACCTAGAACTAAGTTGTTAGAAGCATGGATGAGTTTCGCCACAGCAGCTCTTGCCCTGAGATAAGGGAGATAAGCCTTCATAACTGGATCAAGAATGAAGCTATAGTAAGCGACAGGTTTTTATTTATCCTATAAAGTTGAGTTAAAACCCAAGGGCTTGTCCAGATTGTTCACGTATGAACAGACAAAGGGCATTTCACAGTTAGGGATGCCTAAGGAAGGAGGCTATTAAAGAAACATTTTCAAGTTCCAGAAGGCCTGTTCATGTTCGGGCTCCCAGAGAAGGTGGTATCTTACTAAGGGCTTAGTCAATTCATAAACAAGTATTGTAATTTTAGAAAAACTTGGTGCCCATTGTCTGCAACATCCAGTTAAACTGAGAAATTCCCTCAGTTGTCATGTTGTGAGGGATGTAGGAAAGTTTGCATATTTTTTAGTCTATTAAGAGATCATATTTTTCTCTCTGTGAATAGGTCTTACCCTAAATAATGGACTATGTTTTGGAAAAACTGTAATTTTATCTTCTGAAATGTTAAGTCTCTTTCTGCTTGGACTAAGAGGAAGTAAATGGAATCTTTTTACAGGCTTACTTGTTCTCTGAACAAAGTAAGAGATCATCTATATATTGTATCAGAACTAAATCATAGGGGAAATTTAGATTTTTTTATTATTTGAATACAGTTGACACACAATGTAACATTAGTTTCAGATGCACACCACAGTGATTCAACAACTCTATAGGTTATGCTATGCTCAACACAAGGGTAATTACCATCTGTCACCATACCATTGACTATATTCCCTATGCTGTACACCTTTTATTCCCATGACTTATTCATTTCAAAACTGGAAGCCTATCTCTCCCACTGCCCTTCACCCATTTTGCTTATCTCTCCAACCCCTTTCCCTTCTAGCAACCATTACTTTGTTCTCTGTATTTACAGGTCTGAATCTGCTTTTTGTTTTTTTAGTTTAATTATTTGTTTTAAAATTCAGAACATTTAATTCTTTTTTTATTTAAATTCAATTAGCCAGCATATAGTACATCATTAGTTTCAGATGTAGATCATTTAATTCTTTATTGGGGACCTGTGGAAAATAGAAGGATGCTTCAGTCAACCACTGGGGCACTGACTGCCCCAGAATCTTTTTTTGTCGTCCCCAGATGAAGGCAAAAAGGTTTTTTATCTGTCCTTTACTAGAGGCAAACCAAAAAAGACAAAACAAAAGTCCACTACAGTGAATCCAATGCTTAAGGATGATATTTGGGTTAGGTATTAGCAAAAAATCAAGGAATTACAACTTTGCTGATGGTCCTGAGATCTTAAAAATCAATATCTTCATCCATTTGGTTTATTTACTGGAAAGATAGAAGTGTTACAAGACCTAGTTCAGGCTATAAGAAGACATTTGGATAAAAAGCCATAGACTATAGGTTTAAGTCCTTCCTTTCCTCTGGTTTCAAGGGATATTGGGAAAGTTTGGGTAACAGTTTGCTAGGATCTATCTGAACTTCAATAGATTCTGTACCAATTATTTTTCCTATGTTGGTTAAAGTTTTAACTCGTCAACTGTCAAGATCTTTATCTGAGATATACATCAATTATAATAGAAAAGGCAATGGTATATCCAAAGCAGACACAACTTGATTATAAATAGAGGAGACCTCTGGACCTCAAGAAATTGTCCCTCTGATATGCTAATTACAATTCCATTTGCAAAGTAAGTCTCTTCTTATTAAACTATCACACAGCAGGGTATAGTTAAGGGCTAGGAGATAAGGAATCTGTGAGTTATTTGAAACACCTACCATCTGTATGGTATGTTTACTGCAAGGAAGAGTTTTATCAAATGTGGCAGAATTTAATGTAGAAAGAATGGCATGCTTATCTACCAGAAATAGTGGAGTTTTGACCATTTTTATTCATAATGAATTTACCTTGCATGTTTAAGACTAGTCTAGGCAGAATATTGGGCACTTTTTCATTCCTTGGAGTAATCTCATTGATCTGAATTGAGAAACTCGATCCCAGGACCCCGAGATCCTGACCTGAGCCGAGGGCAGACATTTAATGACTGAGCCACCCAGGTGCCCAGAAATCCTTATAGCTCTTAATTCAGCTTGGTTCGTGGTTTCAATTCTACTGTAGCCAACATAACTGGTTCATAAGCAAGATGGATGTTTAGAGACAACTGACATTTTCAGGTCTTCAACAGGGTCTTTGGGAAAAGGTAGGGCATCTTGTCAAGGTGTAGAGCTAAGAAGAGTCAACATAGGTACAAAATCAGACAGGTCTGAAGAATAGAGAGAAGGAGAACTGGATGTAGGAAGGCAACTAGAGGAAAAGGAAAGAAATTATTTACTAGAGAAAACAAGTATAGTATACTGTTACTTAAGTTTGTCAAATGACTCACTAGCTTTGGCCAAAACATCCTTTAATAAAACAATTCTTTTAATCAGAATTTTGTTTGTGTACCAATCAAACAAAAAATGCTACTCATTGGGCCTGAGAAATATTAATTCCTTTTATCTTCCAAAGTATCTCTCAAATGAATAATTTTGTTCAAATTCAAACATTCCCCAGAGTGGTCACTGAAAGCCTAAATCATCTTTGGTGAAGTTATGTCATGTAGAGAGATAATTGAAAAAAATAGGATTCTAATGAGAGTATATATAAGCCGGAGTTTTTCCCAAGACTTGGAAAGGACTTATACTTAAACAACCCCATAAGAACTGGCAACAGTCAGTTGAAATTGATGCTTGTGCACTTAGTGTCTCAGGGCCCCAATCTGACAGTTGGGAGCCTCCAAATACAGACAGCACAGCCCAGAAGGCAGAGAAAGAGAAAACAGTCTCTCTGGATCAAAGCTAAGCTCTTAGGACAAAATCTTCAGATGGAAGGAGAACCTTACCCATCGGTGACCCATAGCAAAGTTTGTATGGATGCTGGTGGGGTGATAACCTCAAACTCACCGGTCTATGGGGTGGCACAAACAACAGGCCTACAAGGCCTATACAAAAGCACAAAACAGAGCAAAGGGATAAAAAGAAATGGCCTGAATCTACCAAGGATACTGAACAAATGAGAGCTAATAACAAAACCCCACTTACTAAACTGAGAATAGATAGCCAAGAACCTCAACGCAAGAGTATGGAGTTCAGACCCAGTGTTCACTTACCGCATAAGCACTGAGTCTACAAGCTGTGAACAGCAAGGCGCAAGGGGCCTCTGTGGGTGCTGCACCCTGCTTGAAGGCTGGCGTCCATGTGATGGGCAGTGAAGACCATATCTCAGTGGAACCTCCAGAAAAACTGGAAATAAACAAAGACCACCAAAATGAGAACAAGCAGAGGCCATTTATTCAGAGCTTGCTGCAGCAAGAAGTTAGCTGCTGTTACTCACAATTAGTAGAGATTCAAAGGCAGGCAGGGTAGTGAGAAAACCTTTCAGAAGGAAAAATGGGAAGGCTTCAGGTATGCTTTAATTGGAGGTTGTTGGCATGAGGAAGCTGGAGTAAGGCACCTTATGTGATCAGTTTGGGGAGCATATTTGGCTTTCTCTGCTTAGTTCTGAGTTGGAAGTAAGGGCACAGAATAAAGCAGTTGGCAATCACTGACCAAATCCTGGGGACGTTGCTGCAGAGGTGTAGTTTACCTTCCCAGGTTGCTTGTTGCAGAGGTCGTAGGTCAGAGTTCTATTGTCATATATGGTCTGGCCATTGTCTGTTTATATAATCAGTCTCTTGACCTTTTAAATTTTCTATTTCATTTTCCTTTAATTGTCCCTGCTCTTTGTGTTAATAATTGCAAAAGTTTGGCACAATCTAAATATCTAACACTAGGGGATTATTGGTGGCTATTAAATTTGTACCATTTAATCCCCTAATGTTGGTCATTTAGAATTTCTCGGCAGCAGTTCCAAGTGAACAGGGAGAGGAGGATGCAGATTCTGTGGGCTTTTAAATAGGCTGGCTCCAGATTAAGTAAACTCTAGCCCAAGACATACTGGGTCTTCAGCAACACAGGCCAATGGAAAAGCAAGAAAGATAGAAATTTGGGGATAGGGTATAATAAATGATAGCAATAGCTACTATTTTTAAGTCACTGAATCTTCACAACATCTTTAAGGATGCATTTTTATCTCCATTTTACAGATGAGGAAATTGAAACAGAGAGGTTAAGTAATTTACCCTACATGTGCAACTAGTAAGTGGCAAAGCAGTATTCAAGCCCAGGCTAGCCACACTCTTAAGCACTATGTTTTTAGCTAACTTAACTAGGGAAACTATGCCTGAGGGCAACAAGAGCTGGACTCTGAAGTGGTTAAGACAACTGGATGTGGAGATCTCATCCAGATCTGAGTTCAAATCCCAGCTCTAGCACATACTGGCAGTGTGATCTTTAACACGTTTATTAACTTACCTGAGCTTTGAGTTCCTCATCTGAAAAATGGAGAGAATATAACCAGAGCCAGATGAAATCTATCAAGGCTTCCAAGCAGGTACATGTAATGCATCAAAACATTACTAAAAATGAAATGAAGGAGGAGAAAAGTATTTTCTAGACCTTCTTCCATGAAGAATAGAATATGTAGCTAGGAGGAATATTTTAATCAATTGCTGGGGAAGGGAGAGCAATATGAAGTATAAATAAACAGTTGCTAAACCACCTTCTAAGTATAGGTTTATCTGATTAACAGTAGGACTTTGGCAGAGTACTTTATGAAATCTTGGGCCAGAGTGCAATTCTTCTGTAAAATAGAAGAATGGCTGGCTAGCCAACAGGAACCCCCTTTATCCACTTCTCCCACACTACCCTCAGCCTCTCTAAAAGTGCTAGAAATTTAAAGATGGTCAATTTGAAAGAGCACAAATTATTCAGCTGCTATAATGTCCATGTGCCTTGTCCTGGACCAGCTTAGGCTTAACTCATAGAAATATTGTAAAGATTAAGTGGTATTAGGTACAACCACATGATTGCCAATATTTGACTTGTTTGACCTACAAAAATGGTAATATGGTATGGTTCAACCCAATAAAAGGGTTGAGAATACCTTAACCCAGGACCTGGTCTAAGGTGAATCCTTCATAAATAGTAACTAATCTTATTATCACTTGCCAAGAAGAGGCCAGCTTATTCAGGCATGTTTCTGTCAGGCAGCATTTTAAGTCCAATCTAATAGATGGGGGAATTCCCAAAATATAGCGAATACTGGCATCGTGGTTTGGAACATTAGTTCATTCAAAGCAGAATGTCTGCCCTTCAGGTGTCTGGCACTAGATACAACTCCCAGAGGGGAGTCCTAGCAAGAGTGAGGCTAGACTGTTGGAGTTTCCCAACCAGCAGACTGTGGGGGATGTATCTACATTTCATCAGAGCATTAGGAATGCACACAGGGACACTGAGGCAGAAGCCCAGGCCTTACACAAAGCCAACTTGAAAGACTAAGAGAGGAATGGAAAAGGAATTGTTTCATTTCTCTTCCTGTTACAATCCCAAAATATTTTCCACAGTAAAAGAGTTTGCGTGTAAGTTTCAAGGAAAGGGGCTATGAGGTCAGAGAACTTCACCCCTACCTTGGAGATATATGATGCACTTTCATCCAATAATCTTCATTTGACAAACATTTGTTCAATGCTAACAGATGCACATTAGAGGCCTTAAAAAATATCTTATCATGCAGAGCATGTTTAGTTTTGTTAAACCCTGTGTTTCTCAAATATTTAACATAACTTTTATTCTTCATAAAATGCTAACATTCAGTGGAAACTAACTTTTTAGAAGATGCTTTAGGAAATGCCTCCCTGGGTTATAAACTTCTTATATGGATATTCTGTGCACTTAGTTCAACTTCTTATCTTCTGTACCAAGCACAATAGCTGGCATAGAGTTGAATTTAATAAAGGTATTTTGGGGAGTCGGTTAAGCGTCTGCCTTCAGCTCAGGTCATGTTCCCAGGTCCTGGGATAGAGTCCTGCATTGGGCTCCTTGCTCAGTGAGGAGCCTGCTTCTCCCTCTGCCTGCCCCTCCCCCTGCTTGTATTCTCTCCCTCTCTCTGACAAGTAAATAAATAAAATCTTTAAAAATATTTTAAAATAAAGGTCTTTTGAACTTAATATGCATAAGTAAAAGTGTCAACTAGATTATTTCTCACATCCGTTTCAGCTTTCAACATCTATGGCTCTGTGATGCATAGATGTACTTAAGAATATACTAGAAATGACCATCAAGGAAACAACGATTAATAAGGATACTGTGGTCTTTCTTTAGTTCAAATAAATGTTTTGCCTTTTACCAAAGAATTAAAAGGCAGTTCTGAGTAAAATAAGGAAGGTCAAGGAGAACTTCCTGGAGGAGGTAAGCTTTAAGACATCAGTGTAAGGGTTGACAGAGATGAGGGGCTAGAACGATGAGGCTAGATACAAAAAAGGGAAGGCAGGTTTATTAAGATTGTTATGCTTATTTGTATTTTTTAAATGGCCTTAGATTCTTTGAGATTCCTTCTGTCAAGTAGTTGGGTCCATGTCCCCTTTCCTTGATTGCTTCTACCAAGAGAGTATGTCAGAAATGATACTATGTGACCTCAGAGTCTAGATCATAAATGGTCATGCAGCTTCTCCTATTGTCTTTGAACACTTGCTCTCCCAATGCTTCTCCTTGAGACACTCTTTCTTAAAACCCAGCCACCATGCTGTGAGGAGACTCAGCTACCTGAAGAGGCCACACACTGCTGCTCCAAGTGACAGTTTCAGGTAAGCCCAGCCCAGGTGCCAGTGATGTGTGTGAAGGAGCCATCTTAGTGGTAGGACCTTCAGCCCCATTGGTAGTCCCAGCTTTTGAACTATTTGAGTCACCCCATCTATTCAAGACTTATCAGCTGAGGCTTCAGACATTATGGAGCAGAGACACACCATTCCCCTGGTACCTTGTCTGAATTCCTGACCCACAGAATCCAGGACACAATCTGCAGTGTTTCTTTTATATCACTAAATGTGGAGGTAGTCTGTCATGCAATAATAAATAACTGGAACAATTATGATAGCTACAACTGCAAAACTCCCACCAAATTAGTGCAAGCAAAAAGGAGAATCTATTGGCTCATGCATCTGGAAAGAGCAGGGGCTGAAGTTGGCCTCATGGACAATAGTCCAGGAACTGATTTTGTTATCAGAACTCTCTCTCCACTTGTTGCCTCTAATTCTCTTCCTATATTAACAAGAAATAAAATTTGTCCTTTCTAGGGTGAATTTTTGCTTAAACTTCAAGAGAAAGATATTGGCCCAGTTGGACACTGTGCACATTCCTACATTAATAATTATGGTTCAAGGACTGGAGGCCTAGGAATGGCCTAATTCAGGAGCCAATTTCTCTCGCCAAGGGCAGGATCTATCTGTGATAAGCAGCCTCCATCAGAACACATCATTAGAGCAAGAGAAATTTACCCCAAGAGAAGGGGCTATTCTAGAGAGACAAAGCAATTCGCATCTATTACAGTGGCTTAAAATATTATCTCAGGGGTGCTTTCTGAAGCAGAGTAGCTCTATTTATCCACAGAAGGGGTGAAGTATGGGATGAGAGGGTCTCTCCAACTGAAGATGCTCCAGAAGTCTTAAGATCCCAAAAGACTTGGAGGAATATGCATTGCTAACAACCACCAGGTATTTTTTTATGAACATGTGGTACATAATTTCACACTGGCCATTTCACTGAATCCTTGCAACCACCCCAGGAGGCACGTAATGTTAATCCCCTGTTACGAGTAAAGAAAACAGAACTCAGACAATTAGAATTACTTGCCCAAGGTCATATGCTTCTAGGGGTCAGAAGTAACATACAGAGCCCAGACTTCAGTCTCCAAATCTAGAACCCCATATGCAATTCACATGAAGAGCACTGAAAACCCTGGACAGGATGTTATTCACCCAAACTGAGAAAAGAGCCTTATATTTATACACATAAAAGCTGAACACAAATATCCTGAAGTCCTTGTTGTTTGGACATAAATAAGGTATCAGGGAGTCAGGTCTTGAGACAGGCAGAGACATTAACCACAACCTAAGGGACTTGTTTTCTCCATTGTCTAAGTGCCGTTGGACCTCACTCAGACAAACCCCATATTTCTTGGAAACATGTATTCCTCTGAGAGCCAGGGAAGGCGTGTGGTCCAGTAAATGCAATTAGCAGTCTCACCGCGCGTTTCCTCGCCTGTTGTCTCCCAGAGTGCAGTCATCAGAGAGCTCACAGTTTCAAAGCACACTCTTCCAAATGACAAGAGTTGCCAGCAGATTTTAAGTGGATTTAAGATGTCTATCGAGGGAATTTTGAGGCTATATGAAAATATTTACTGAGCATCTCCTCTGAACAAGACTCGACTCTAGGCACAGAGGACCATATAAGATAGAGACAAGACTCTGGCAAGTTTTTAACCTCATTTACAATGTAGGATTAATAATAATAATATGACTATACACAAATTTATATCTCTGGCCTGGCCACCCTTGTAGCTCCAGCCATTTACATCCAAATGCCTACTTGAAATTTGCTCTCAGATGTTTCACAGGGGCCCCAGAATCTACATGACCAGAGCTGAACTAATGACTGCCTCCCTCAGTTCTGCACCTTCTCTGGTTGTTTCTAGTTTTGTAAAATAAAATAAAATAAAACTCCCAGCAATTCCAACCCAACATTCCTACAAAATTGAGAATCTCAAACATTAATTTGGAAGACATGCCAAGCATACCACCTTCTCATGTCTGAACTCCAAACCAAAGACAGTTTTATGCCCTTTTAGCCACTACTGGCAGGGGTGTGGGGGCAAGCCTGTATTTTTAGGAGTTTTTAGTTGAGAAGAGAGTCCTCATTGAAGTCAATGGGATTGAGATTTGGAAATGTTTAATTTGTACCTCCAAAAGGGATAGAATTAATCATATTGTATCAACAGATTGTACCCTGGAATCTCTCTCTCTCTAGACCATGAGCTTCTTTTTTTTTTTTTTTTAAGATTTTATTTATTTATTTGACAGAGAGGGACATAGCGAGAGCAGGAACACAAGCAGCGGGAGTGGGAGAGGGAGAAGCAGGCTTCCCGCTGACCAGGGAGCCCGATGTGGGACTCGATCCCAGGACCCTGGGATCATGACCTGAGCCGAAGGCAGACGCTTAATGACTGAGCCACCCAGGCGCCCGACCGTGAGCTTCTTAAGACCAGGAACAATGCCTAAACCATATCTCTTGTCCTCATGGAACCAAACACTGTCAATTTCAGAAGATGTGGACTGAATCACTTTAGACACTAAGCTTCCTGCAGACAGACATGAATTTTCCATCTCTTTCAATCCCATTATAAAACCAAGAGATACTCATTGAATTGAGGGTCTTGGGTTTCAGTCCATGGTTTTCAGTAATTAGACTTCAATTTCTACCTTTAATTAAATGGTTAGTTGGAGTTAATTTCAGTGGATAGTCCACCAAGGTTGTAGTGAATGAGTGTAAGGGTTGCTTGCATTTTGGCAACCCTTTTGTGAGTAAGGAATTTAAGTCTTAAAAAGTAATATGGCATTGTGGTCTATCTTGGTTGACAGAGTGCACTTATTCTTCAGGTGGATATGTCAGCTTTAGGGTAAGAGCAAAAAGGGGGGCTGTGAGCTGAACTGCATGGAAACCATTCCTTTCCTGTTGGAGCTGCCACTCTATAATATATGGCATATGCATGGGAGAGTCGAAGGCACAACAAGAGGGATGGTGGCTGCAGAGGCAGCATTTAGGGCTGAATTGAGATAGGGGGTGTCTCTTGCACGGCACTGGAATCAATTTGGTCTTGCTCTCTCTTGTTTCCAGTGCTTGGACACCTGTTTTATATTTTGACTTTTCATAGCTACCCCACAAGTTCACATACCACACAGCAGAAGTACAGGCATGGTAGGTCTGTGGAATGACTTTTTTTTTTTTTTTTAAGTAAAATCCAAATGAATGGGAAATAGATGCAGGAGGAAAATCATAAAAGGCATGACTGCCTAAGATATTTACTCTCTCCACAGATAGTACAATTCTACTCCAGAAGTTTCCAGGGACTGGAAAGTGTTATAGGTGAAGGCAAAACCCTATTAACAGGGACCTTTTGTCTGTATCTTCTGTCCAGACAACTGAAATCTCTTTAAGGTGCTACACCTGTCCCTACATTATACATGAGGCTTCCTCTACTGACAACTGCATTCCTTAACCATTTTCTATTTTCTGTAGCTCACATCTCACACTCTTCTGATCTAGAGTGTTCTAGTCAGTGGCCTACCTTTTTACGTTTACATCCTGTCTCCCCTCCCAATTCCACTTACAGTGTTTTTATAGCATAGAACCCAGGCTTCTCTGGACACAGATTGCTCTGCCTCCCCCACCCCACCCCCACCCTTGGCTACCTTGCTTTTGGTTGTTCTGGATAACTGATCCCTGCTTCTCCACCCTAGGCCTTTTTGCCTCCCCGTGGAAAGGACCCCTATCAATCTCATCCTTTGGTATAGGCAGGGCCTGGACATACCCTTGAACTCCTAAAGCTACATTCTGATAATACAGCACTAAAATGCTTGGGGGCAGGAAAAATCCATGGAAAGTAAATTAAAATCAAAGGAAATATCTGGGGAAAAAAAGCCATAAAAATGATCAGACACATCATGTTATATGCTACTGATGAATCGTTGAATATTACATCAAAAACTAACAATGTACTATGTGTTGGCTAATTGAATTTAAGTTTAAAAAATTTTTTTAAAGGAGTTTAAAACCTACCCAATGGTTTTCTACAATTACTAATACTTTACAGAAAATGGACATGGCATGTTCCTGCCCACTATATTCACCAAATTTTTATGTTGACTAACTTAAATAACTTGAAACCTCTCTCACCCTCCAGAAAGCATAAAGCACCACCTTTTCTGAACAAAGGAATGAAAAGGTGAAGTAAGAGCCAGAGTGAACAATTATCTCCATAAGTTCAGTAAGTACAGCAAGCCCCAGAAGTACTGTGAAAAAATTTTGGCTTCATTAGAGTTGTATGTAACCTATTCTATAAATCATTCAAGGAAGGTAATGAAAGACTGAATATATGAGGGAAAAAGAGAGGATGTTGGAGAAAAGCTTGCTGGGAAAATCACCCACCTCTGGAATTACCATGGATTCTCCTTCCAAAATAAAAACATATGTACATGTGAGTTCTATTCCATTTACAAATAGTGATTGAGACCTTCTTTATATCAGACACTCCATTCAAGAAGGAGCCAAACAAAATACATCCCCTGACCTCTATAAGCTGACAGTCCATTAGGTGGAAACACAGCTAATAATATTTATATGACGAGCACCAGATGCTAGAGGACCACTGCATGGGCACCTAACCCAATTTGAACACTCAAAGGTTTCCTGAAGGACACATCTGAACTGATCCTTGGAGGCGGGGAAAGAATTATCGAGATGGGCCTGAAACTACCCAAAAAATCTTCACTAGCCTATCATTATTTTTATAATAACCCAATCCCACACACGTGTTTTGGGGCAAGGAAACTTGGACACTTTTGCAATGACTTTACAATCCAGTCATAGAGAGGAGTTCTGCACGCATACAGAACAGATAGGCATTGCTCCAAGTTTGTAAATACAGGCTAGACATTGTGGTTCCAACTATGTTAGTCCTAATTTAGTGTTGATACAGGAGAAGCAGCAGGATCTGAAAGGGTCAAAAAAAATTATCTTTATTATTAGCATCCAAAATGTCTCTGAGCATCACAGAATTAGAAGTAGGCTCCTCTAAAGATAATGAATCTACTATCCTCTCAGAGAAAACTGAGGCAGCTGATGACAAATTTCCTTGTCCAAGTGCACATGACCAGGAAGTGGTGAAGCAAGACTAAGAGCTCCTTGAAAGTATATCTAGGTGAGTATTTCCAGTACTTAAAATATAATTAATGCTCAGTAAATATTTGTTGTGTTAATTAATATCCTTCTCTATAAGATAACTTTTTAAAGATTTTATTTATTTGAGATAGAGAGTAAGAGAGAAGGCATGAGTCGGGCAGGGTGGAGGGGCTGAGGGAGAGGGAGAAGCAGGTTCCCCACTGAGCAAGGAGCCTGATGTGGGGCTCGATCCCAGGACCCCGGGATCATGATTTGAGCCTGAGACAGATGCTTAACCAACTGAGCCACCTAGGCGCCCCTCTATAGGATAATTTTAGGGCAATCCTAAAGCACTGATTTCCAGAAAGGCAACTGAGATGAGGATATCACAGCAGACTGATGCAAGAAAAAAAGACTATCCCTCAAATAAGCCACTACAGAGTTAGACTTTAGAGACCAAAGAAAATAGTCCATGTGCAATGGCATGATATGGTCAAGAACTGTATTCTTAGATGCTGTGAACTTCATCTCACCAAATCTTTTTCAAATACCTACTAAGTGCTAAGTATTTGATTCATGTCCAAGATGCAAAGATTAATAAACCAATACCTGACCTCCAACTCTACTTCTTAGGAAAGGAAACAGTACATCCACCCATAATGTTTTGCCAATTGCATAGAAGCAAACATGAAATATTAAGGGACCAAGTGAAAAGGGGTGTTTGATTCTAATTTAGGTGGACCTGTAAAAATGAGAACATTTTATCTCAGCCTTGAATTATGATTAAGTCTTCAGCACAAGACAGGGACATCATAGGCAAAAGGAACAAAATGAGAAATCAGACAGAAGCAAGACAACAGTGTTTACACCTGGGAATTCCAGAGGTCTGATGTAGCAAACACAAAAGAAATGCCTCCTGTTAGGACAGGTGGCCCAAAGACTGGGCTAGACTGAGAGCTACAAAAAGCCAGAGCTACAAAAAGCCTAGGTAGTCAGAAGAAGCAGGTAAATTAAGTAGAGCTGAGGTCATGTAGCAGACACTGTTGGGGCCCCATCTGTATCCCCTCATCATGCACCATTTCTGTACAAGCCAGCCCAAGTTCCACTGCTGCCACCTCTGCGGGCAGACCAGAGTGCTAGAGAATTTATGTCTGCTCCCCCACTTCCCCAAGCAAGGATTAATGGTGACTAAATGCCTCTCTTCACTTAACTCAAGTAGGAAAACCCTGAGACATGTGTTGCCCTGCAGAATTAGGCTCCAGCTGCCCACGTTTTTAACTTCTTTGATAATAATTCTCTACCAGCTTCCTTCTCTACCCTGTCTTACTTTTTCACTGAGGTTTCCTAGGATCCTATTAATGTATACCATTTACATCTGACTTAGTCAGGGTCTGCTTCTGAGGGGAAGCCAAACTAAGACATTATTAGAAAAATGATCACAAAAGACAAACCAAGTCATCATCAGGAAAATAAAACCAATGGTCAGCTTTGAAGATCAGGACAATGCTACAAAGAGAGACCAGGGGAGAGAAGCCAGTAAGTAGGAAAGTGAGAGAAGATGTAAGATGTGGGCTAGGAAGGCAGTAGGTAGGGGCACAGAAGGGCAAGAAGGTCAGAACTAAGACTATGAAAATGATAGTTTGATGTGCCAGTTACTTGATTCAAGGGCAAGCCTCATGGATTGGTGGGTACTTAATCATTTTGATCTTGGGAACTCTGTGAGAAACTGATGAAAGCTTTGAACTTTCTATCCAGAAGGGGAGAAAAAAAGTACATACAAACAATTCTGCTTGGAACTTCAAGGGATTCCCAAACCCCAGATTAAGAACCCCTGATTAAAGGCTGTATGTGAGGCTGGACTTTGAGGGCCTTGATTGCCTGCAGAGTGCTTTAGCATTCATTCCATAGGCAATGGGGAGCCAGCAAAGGTTTTTACTATCAGAGTTCCCAAGTGGTTATAGTTTTCCATTCTAAATGGAACCCAAGAAATCTGGATGTTTTTAACAGATTGAAAGAGAGATTGGGGGGAAAGCGCATAGATAATTGAGCTCCTTGTTGGCCAAAAACATTTTCTACCAGATGCACTATAGGGCTTCAAAGGCTGCTGGCTGCAGAATCCAGATGCACCTCAATGGATGCCATAGGGAGTCACTTCCACAGCCAAATGTTTTGGCCTCAAAAATTCCTGGAGCAAGACAGATACTAAATGGAGCTGGAAACAAACTCAGGGCAAACACAGCCTTCTATATTACTACATACAGCAGGTCTGGTATGCAAAGTGGACAGAAGGAGGGGGAAAGGAAGAGAGAAGAAGAGAGGCAGAGAACAAAAGAATCCATTTGGAGAGATAAACAGAGCTGGGAGGGCAAACCAGAAAAAATATAGAGTAGGACCTATCAGAAATATAATTTTAGGAAACAAAGGCTAATTTGAGAACAAATGAGAAAGGTATAGAGAAAGAAAAAAGATAGTAACTGCACTTGAAGGTTCTGGAATACTAATAGGGAGAAAGAAAAGTTAATTTTTCTCTTCTATAAATGAATTTAAGGAATGGATATCATATTTTGAGGATCTACTGCATAGAAAAACTACATTCAACATCACTATATACAATAATCCTACAAGTAAGGTGTTATCCCCGTGTCACAGGTAAATAAACTGAGACCTAGAAGAAACTTGCACAAGGCCAACAGGTAAGCAGTGGTGTAACTGGGCTTTGAACCCAGGCCTGACTGGGAGTCACACACATTACTAGTTCTTGTTGCCCTCATCCCAGAGCTCAGATTTGTAGACCAAACACAACTGAAGCAAACACAAATTGCATGGCCTATATACAAAATAAAAATGAAGAAGTGTCCATGTTATTTCCTGTCTTTTGTGGACTAAGGTGATGGAGCAGGAGGAGGTTTCTGTGGCTGATCACCATGATCATCTGCACAATGACCTCTGAACCTTCACTATCAAAGCCACCTTACTGGCATAGTTCCACTACTCAGTCAGGGCAGGACCTATGGGAAAATGGGAGTATTGGCATGCTAGAGGCAGAAGGACCTCAAAGTGGGTCTTCCAGACAGATACCTTCAAGTTTCTGGAGTGGCCCATGGTGCAGCAGAGAGCGTGGATGCTGAGTCAGGTGATTTAGATACAAATTTTGCCTGGCCGCCCATTACCCCAACAACCCAGTGAAATTCTCACAGCCTCACCTTTTCAGGGTTAATGTGATGACCATACAAAATAATGGATGCATGTGTCTATACAGTGCCTGGCACAAACCATTTCTCGAAAACTAGCAATTTTGCATTCTAACATCTTTTCATTCCCCTCCTTTTCTATTTGAACCCTTTTGTGTATGTGTTCCCTATGAACCCACCACCAAGGCCTGTTAGCACCCTAGTTATAACTCTTTCTGTCACTTCATTTCCATATACCTATATTTGATATCTAGTATAAGAGCAAAATAAATTTGCTTTGAATTGTACAATTTGCAAAAGTTGTCCAGTTCTATCATAGCACCTATCCTTACCCCGAACCTAGGAAGTGAGCAAACAGGAATCATTACTCCTTTGTTACTATGCTAGAAAGAGGCTCAGAGAGTAGGTGTTAGGTTCCCCAGTCATAAAGCAAGGAGTCCAGCAAGTAAGGGTCTGGTTGGCATAAAGGAACAGAGTCAAGAAATATACATGTGCTACTATAACAAAATAACCACAGACTGGCTGACTTCAACAACAGGAATTTATTTTGCACAGATCTGGAGACTGGGAAGTCCAAGATCACAGGCTGGCCAATTAGATTTTTAGATTTTTTTTGGCTCTTTTTCTGGCTTTTAGACAGCCATTTTCCCACTGTGTCTTCACACTGGGGATAGTGGGTCGGGTTGACTCTGAACTCTCTTCTTGACAATAATCCTACTGGACTGCCCACCCCCTTATGACCTCATTTAACCTTACCCCATCTCCAAATATAGTCATATTGGGGACTGGAGTTCAACTTCTGAATTTTGGGGGAACACGAGCATTTGGTCCATAACAGTGCCTTGGATAAGTTGCTTGCCTTCTTTGGGCTTCTTTTCTTCATCCTTAAAAAAAAAAAGTTTGGGAGAGCTGCGTCCAACACCCCTTTCTGCTCTGATATTCAAGGATTCTATCTAACTCTGAATGTGTATTATCCAGCAAAAATTTTTCCTGGTCCATATACAGTGCCACCTCAAGTTTTGATTTCAAGCTGCCTCCTAGGCAAGAATATTGCATTTCTACTTTCAGTGAGTTTCCCTGGCAAAGCTCTTATTCATTCAGGCAATAAGCATTTGATGAGCACCTGTTGTGTGTCAGTTATAGGCTAGATGCTAAGGATATAACTTTAAACAGGAAAAATAAAATCTCCACCTTCCAGTGTAGAGACAGAAGCAAATAGTTTCAAGGTCAGTTACAGTGTCAGTTATAGCGCTGTCAGCTACAAATAATGGACATATAAACCCCAATTTAAAACATGAAGTTACATCTATGGAGGTTTTATTATCTCACACAATAAGAAGCTCAAGGTAGGTGCTATGTTCTGAATGTTTGTGTCCCCCCAAAATTCATATGTTGAAATCCCAACCCCCATTGGTGATGGTACTGGGAAGGGGGGCTTTTGGAAATCGCTTAAGTCATGAAGATGGAGCACTCATGAATGGGATTAGTGCCTTATAAAAGAGGCTCCAGAAAGAACAGAGCTCCTCCCACTTTGGGAGGACAGAGCAAGAAGGTACTGACTATGAACCAGGAAAGAAGCCCTCATCAAACACAACTATGCTTGGACTTCTTAGTCTCCAGAACTGTGAGCAATGAATTTCTGTTGTTTACAAGCTTGCCCAGTCCATGGCATTTTGTTATAACAGCCCAAACAGACAGTAGAATTCCTTTAAGAATGTTTTATACACTGTCTCAATGCTGTTGTAAAAACTCAGCTCCTTTCCATTCCTAGCATATTGGCATTGCCACATTCTAGCTGTTTTTCTAGATACAACATGGCTGCCATAGTTTTAAAAACCCACATGTACAGCTACATCATGCAGCAGAGGAAGCAGGGGCATGGCTTCTTATATATCTCTTTGTCAGTAAAGAACCTTTTCCAAGAGCCCTTAGGAGACTTCTTCTCTCAGCCATTGGCCATTACTGTGTAATATGCCCATCCCTAAACCAATGACTGAAAAGAGGAATCAAGCTGCCATGAATAGACAATCACGACCTACTCCTAGAATAAGGAGCGGTGGATGGGCTGCTTCTCCTGAGTCACATGGAAAAGTAGGCAGCTGAGCAAATCAAAGTATTGCAACAAGAAGGAGAGTGGCTGTTGGGTGAATAATACACCAGCACCTATAACACACAATTCACCACTTTAAAGAATGTAAGACAAGTAAGCCTGAGATACTAAGGGAGCAGATGGGACAGGCTCCTAAGGCAACCTGCATAAGTGTGTGTGTTGAAAATAGAAAGCCACAGTATTTAAAAGTCAGACTTTTCAGATGTTTGAGGCAGAACCAGAAATGCAACTGCTTTTGGGTGAAGCGGTGATATTTACAGACTCTTGTGTGCCTCTGGCATCAGCTGACTCCAGTGGGATATCGCTAGCCCCTTGCAGTGGTGTCTAAACCAGGGCTCAGAGCCAGGGAAGATAAGCTACCTTACGGGAGGTTGGGACCCAAAAGGAACAAACAAAGGTCAATTCTAATGACAAAACCAGAATGAGGATTTAATGTGCTGGGATTCAAGAAGTGTGGGTGATGGACATTGGGAAGGGTATGTGCTATGGTGAGCACAGTGAATTGTGTAAGACTGATGAATCACAGGCCTGTACCCTTGAAATAAATAATACATTGTATGTTAATAAAAATAAATAAATAAATATCTTAAAAATTAAAAATTAAAAAAATAAACTACTATATGTTGGCTAATTGAATGTAAATAAAAATTTTTTTTAATAAATAAATAAATTTTTTAAAAAGGTGTGGATTTTGTAATCAGACAGGCTTGAGTTAAATCCAAGCTCTGCTACTTATTAGGAAAATTATGTAAACTCTTTGGATCTCAGTTTCCTGATCTGTAAAATAAGAATAACTATTTGGCCTATAAGGATTAGAAATAAAGGGTGTGAAACAGGAACAAAGTGCCTGGCATACAGCAGGACTCTATAAACAGCAGCAGGTGGGTTGCCTAGAAGAATATGCAAGTGCGAATGGATTAGATATGAACAAGATGATCGGAATGAACAAACCCTGTGAAACAGATTCAAACAGAGCTCAAAATTTAAAATTAAATACTATTTTCATAGTGCTATACAATCAGCAAAACCCCTTTTTCACCTGTCATCCCATTGGCTCTCTACAATCAATACATCATTACAGATCAAAAAATTGTCCATTTCACAGATCAAAAAATTGAGATTCAGTGAAGCTTAGGCTATGACCTGGTTTGTTTATCTCTGATTCCACGACAGAAGAAACTAAATAGGAATTCATTTTCTCAGGGAACTCAGGCTTCTAGAGAGATTTGTCTGCAGCTTAAAAAGTCAGAAACAGTGGGACTCTGAGAGTAACCCATTACTAAGTCACAAGCTCTATCTTCTTAAAGGTCTCCTGTGGAGAGCAGGGTTTCTTAAGCTTTGTCAGGCATCAGAATCTCCTAGAGGGTTGTTCAACCACAAATTGCTGGCTGGACCCCCCAGAGTATTCAATTCAGTATGTTTGGGGTGGGGCCCAGTAATTTGCATTCCTAACAAGTTTCCAGAAGATGCTAATGCTTCAGAACCACACCTTGAGAACGATGGGCTCAGAGAATGAGCCCCAGAATTTAGGTCAGGGCTTCCAATGGTAAATGTGCAAGAATCATCTAAGTAGCCTGTTGAAAATGCAGTTCCGCCTCCTCCCAGAATGCAGGTTCAGATGCATAGAGGCGACTCTGATGTAGGAGGTGCACCCTGCTTTACTAGAGAAAAACCAGTTGGTCGATTCTACCAAGATCTTCTTGACAGTCACCCCTAATTATCCATATTTATTTACGTATAGATTATTTACTTTTACTACTGTACTAATAATACCTTATTTTATCTATTTGAAAATCACCATTTTTTAATTTCATAAACATATACATAAATGTTCAATTTTTTCTGCACCCCAATGGGTTGCACCCTTACTTTAGGGAGCGTTGAACTCACCAAGTGATGCTCAAGGGGTGTTCTATGAACTGGCTGCATCAACATCACCTGGGATCCCGTTAGAGGTACAAGTTCAGGGCACCAGCCCACACCTACTGAATCAGAATCGCTGGGGCTGGGGTAATCGGTGTTTAACAAGCTCCCCATGTCATTCTGTGGATCATAAACTTTGAGAACCACTGCTAACTAAATACACATATGCAGCATCTTGAACGTTAAGATGCTGGGATTCCCCACTAGAACTAACTTTTTAAATAATTTTGAGCCAATGATGATTGTATTTTTATTCACATATCTACTATTATTATGATGCTGTTTTCTTGCATGACATTGTCAAAGAAAATTATTGATTTCTATGAAATTCAAGAAAACCTACCTGGTCAGGGAAACAACAGTCCCAGACTGCCCAAGGCCAAAGGTATTCCCAAGATATAGGACTTTCTGTACTTAAACCAAGAAAGTCCTTGGGAAAATCAAGACAAGTCGGTTACCTCTCCCGGACTCTGTTAACCTTAAAAATAAAACTGCCAGTTATTTTACCTGCAAAAGATGGGCTTATTTGGGAATAACAGTGAATTGCAATTCAAGAGAAGCAAGATATGGCAAAACCACAGGCAAGTCTGCCAACACCATAGAGGAATGCTCTTTCATGGAAGAAAACAGGAAGTTGGGAGGAGCTGTTATAAACAAAAAGTCCATTGGATTAAACTGAGAGCTGGAAGTATAGTGGTTTTTCATTGGCTGAGTGGTGACCGTCTGTCATTGGTTAGGCTGTTCCCAGACTATGAGGAAAGCCTTTCTTCCTCCTGCTGGGGTAGTAAAGTAGTGTCCACATGCAAAGTTCCTCTCTTCCCATGTGTCTGCAATTGCCTATAAGTGGTAGGACCGAGAACTCCCCCTGCCAAACCTCCCATCTCCATCCTAGCACAGCTTCCCTTCATTAATTTTCACAACTCCATCATGACAGTGTTTGATATCTTTAAGAAATCAACTCCTTTTCTGTTCTCCTGCCAACTACACAACTTCTGCACAGGGTGAGTGTGGGCAGGGCAAAAGAGCCTTAGACTCGAAGACCTAGCTCTGGCTGTCATTTAATAGCAATGTGACATGTGGCAAGCCATCTAATCTGTGAACCTCTCTTCATCATCTGCAAAATGGGGACCAAAAACCACTGCCTCCCACACCTCACAGGTAATTGTCAAGGTGAAGAAAGTTGGTGTTATTAAGGTGCTTTATGCATTACAAAGTAGTCTATGAACATAACGGGCAGCCATTTGACATCATAGGAAGAGCGGAGGCTTTCCGACAGACAGATCCTAGTTTCAACCCCAGCACCACACTGGGCACATTATTTTATCTCTCTGAGATGATTCCCATCTGTAAAATGGGAATTCAAATTACCTTTCTCATAAAATATTGAGAAGATTAAAAGAGAAGGTGGTCACTAAGCGCCTGGCATATTTGAAGCTCCAAAGTATTAGTTCCCTTCCCCATGATTATAAGACATTCAAAGACTTAATGATAGATTTTTGTAGTTAATGCAATGAATAGCATCATTATGCTTGCTTCCTGAAGTGAAAAGCCACAATAACACTCCTTCCTGCTCCCAGGGCCCTTTGATGTGGCAGGGGGTGGGAAAGGATGTTACTTCCACTTGGTATAACCAAGCCAGCAAAGGTTGTCCCATTCTTATCCACAGAGGAGTGGAGAGAGCTACTGGCTTGGAGAGGCCAGGGGCTGAAATTCACAGTGACTTTTGCATCTGCGAAGCTAAATTTGTAACTTCTACACCTGTTTAGTCATTTCTTCAGTAAATCATGCCTGATGTGAATAGATTTTTTTAATTAATCTCAAAAAATTGCAAACTAAAAAACAAAAAACAAAAAATGTACAAGCCTGGCCTGTCCTTGTGGGAGGGAAAAAAAATGCCTATAGTTGCATGTCTCTTTTCATGCAGAAATTTAGTAACATTTCATTTCTAAAGGATTTCATCCATTCACCAAGCATTTACTGAGCCAGACATCCAGTGTTTTGAGCATCTACTTTGTGCCAGGCTTGGCACATAATAGATATGAACAGTTTTTGCTTGGCAAGGAGCTCCCAGATACAAATAAACACTGAGTTAGAAACCACAGTGAAAAAAAGTATTAATAGAGGTAATTCTGAGGGATGATGATGGAGAAAAGAAGGCTTAGAAACCCCACCTGGGCAATACTAGAATTGGTCCATGCTCTGTACATTTGGATTGATGGAAATTATAGCATAGTATCCATCGCCTTTGCCTTGGCACACGCCCTCTTCCAGGGAGCCTGGGAGTAAATTTTAGCCAGTGGGATATGAGTGTTAAGTGTAATGTCCAGGCTCTGCCTTTAAAGAAAAGGCACGTTCACCCCTTTCCCCACCCCTCTTCCTTCTGGATGGAATCCAAGCATGGTGGTAAGCAATCTTGGACCATGTGTTTGACAGCATCATCTAAGAATGTTACGGCAACCAGAAAGAAGAGGCCTGGGCCCTTCCTTCATGGATTCATAAAGCAGAGCCACCCTAGGAACAGCACATTTATATGACAGAATTACATGTGTCTGTCTCACATATGCCTCTATTATCTTGGGTCTCCATTATATGCAGCCATATCTATATCCTTTTACACCTACCTATAGGGCAGGTGATTTGTCTGGATGAATCTGTATATTTCAATTGACAAATACGTCAAAGAGAAGACATCTACAAACACGAGCTGTCATGGAATGATGAATTATAATCAGAATTATAATAATGAGCACTTCTGTGAGTCGTCCAATGGTTTGCATGTTACTCAGAGGACACAGAAGCCTGAAATCTACAAAGTCTCAATCTAGGGAGGCCAGTGTTGGATTCTTCCTGGATCCTACCCTCTACTATTCTTTTCTCCTCCCAGCATGAGCTGCTTGAGTCCAAACCCAAGGGCTATCTGAGGTAAAGAGTTTGACCTCCAAGGAGTCAGCTTCAATACCCTCTTGCCCATAGTTTGACTAAGATGTTTTCTTCCAGTTCTATGGCCGGTTATATGCCTCAGATAGAGTTCCTGATTCCCTATTTCATGTTTACAGTCTAGACCATGAACACTCAGGGGTGGGGACTCTGATAATTCAGATTTTCATTCTCATCTAGCTCAGGACCTGGCATAGCACAAATACTTGTTGAATTTTAAAAGGAAAAAAAGTAAATGAATGATATAATATATTCTACCATTGCCCTTTTAGGAGCCTTTCCTATTTTCCAAGTTTCTATTCCAAAGACCAAAAGACAGTCAAGGAATCCTATTGACTGTCCTGTACCTTTCTGGATACCCTACTTCAACTCCACTAGACTCCCAGGCATGGCACATCTGACTTCTACCTGTTGGAATATCCCACTTTCTTGCATCATTTCATTTTCTGTCTTATCCACCTTACCTTTCAGGCAAGAAGGTGCCTACTGATTTCCCTAGGATGGAATCAAAAATCCAAGGCTGGGAATAAGTTATGTGACCAAGGCCATAGAGTGCAGAGGAAAGGAGAATCAAGATCTCTATCCTGAGCAAGAATGGGACTTAAATAAAAGTATGGTCAAACATATCAAACTAAAGACAGTGGTCAGAGAACTGACTTATACAAGCTCTGAACTATAGAGTCTGTTCAAACAGAATAGGCAGGACACAGAGAACCCAGAAGGCAGAGACTAGAAATTTGCAGGGCAAGAAATCTTTTATGGGATGTCTCTAGGAAGCTTATGGCTGAGAAGAAAGCTAGGAAGGACTCTAAGATAAATCAGGCCTGGCTGCCTGCTCAGACCAGAACTTACACTCATATCCTTTGGTGATCTTAATTGTCTATCGTGAAGAACCTTCCATCATAGGTCAGTTCTGGTCCTCCAAAATGCAGATGCTAATATGGGATTAGAAATGCAAGTGATTTCTGGGTGCCTGGGTGGCTCAGTTGGTTAAGCGACTGCCTTTGGCTCAGGTCATGATCCTGGAGTCCCTGGATCAAGTCCCGCATCGGGCTCCCTGCTCAGCGGGGAGTCTGCTTCTCCCTCCGACCCTCCCCACTCTTATGTGCTCTCTCTCATTCTCTCTCTCTCAAATAAATAAATAAAATCTTAAAAAAAAAAAAGAAATGCAAGTGATTTCAAGAAACAACAGGTGTAGGTGACAATGTGAAGAAACGGGAGCCCTCTTACACTGTTGGTGAGAATGCAAACTGGTGCAGCCACTCTGGAAAACAGTATGAAGTTTCCTCAAAAAGTTAAAAATAGAACCACTCTATGATCCAGGAATTGCACTACTAGGTATTTACCCAAAAGATACAAAAACTGATTTGAAGGGATACATGCACCCCAATGTTTATAGCAGCATTATCAACAATAACTAAATTTTGGAGAGAGCCCAAATGTCCATCAGGTGATGAATGGATAAAGAAGATGTGGTATATATATATATATATATATATATATATATATATATATATATATATGTGATGGAATATTACTCAACCATAAAAAAGAATGAAATCTTGCCATTTGCAATGATATGAATGGAGCTAGAGAGTATTATGCTAAGTGAAAAAAGTCAGTCAGAGAAAGACAAATGCCATATGATTTCACTCATATGTGGAATTTAAAAAACAAAACAAATGAACATGGAGGGGATAAAAAGAGAGGAAAACCAAGAAACAGACTCTTAACTATAGAGAACAAACTGATGGTTACCAGAGGAGAGGGGGCTGAAGGATGGGTTAAATAGGTAATGGGTATTAAGCAGAGCATTTGTTGTGATGAGCACCAGGTGCTGTATGTAAGTATTGAATCACTAAATTCTACACCTGAAACTAATGTTACACTGAATGTTAACTAACTGAAATTTAAATAAAAACTTAAAGAACAAAAATAAAACAGTAAAAAAAGAAAAAGAAATGCAAGTAGTTTATTGAGGACAATGCCTGCAAAAGATAAAGGGAGAAGGAGAAGCAGTAGGCAAACTGTACAGATCTAATACCTGTGGAAGGAGAGGGATAGACACAGGATTGGGTAGAAAGAGCCTCAGACTGTGGTTCAACTCTGAGAAAGTCTCCACCAGCCCTGAGGGAGCTTCATTGCAGAGATTGTTCACAGAGAATCCTGGGATGGGCAGAAATAGCATCTAGTGTCATCCCTGACATACAATGACTTTCTTTACAGCTTCCAAACTGACTCAGAGAAAATCCAGGCTAGAAGGTGCCTCAGGGATCATTTTGGTAACATTTTTCAGAAGAGCTTTCTGCAGTGATGAAAATATTTCATATCTGCCCTGTCCAAAATGGTATAGCTACTCACCATAGGTAGCTGTTGAATACTTGAAATGTGACTAGTGTAACTGAAGAACTAAATTTTTTTGTTTAATTAGTTTAAAGTCATTGTATGTAGCTACCATATTAGCACAGATACTGAGTCCAGTTTTTTTAAGCGAAGAAATGGAGGCAAAATGGAACATGCCCACAACATATGAGAAGTTTAAGGGTAGACCCAGGACTTGAATCCAGTCTTTTTAAGTACAGCCTTCTCTCCATCAACCACTCTTGAGTCAAGATATAGAACATAGTACTTCTATTTAGAAACCTGGGCCTTCATTTACAAGTTGTTTCATGTATTTAAAGGGTTACAGACTTGGCTCTTTCCTCAAGTACTTAGCAGGTAGTTTCATGCCAAAAGAGGTCCCTTTATTTTTTTTTTTTAAAGATTTTATTTATTTTTTAGAGAGCGAGTGAGCGAGAAACAGCATCAGAGGGGAGAGGGTC
This sequence comes from Neomonachus schauinslandi, assembly GCF_002201575.2. Taxonomy (NCBI): domain Eukaryota; kingdom Metazoa; phylum Chordata; class Mammalia; order Carnivora; family Phocidae; genus Neomonachus; species Neomonachus schauinslandi. The sequence continues at coordinate 48,380,360 of NC_058406.1, forward strand.
AGAGGGAGAAACAGGCTCCCCGCTGAGCCAGGAGCCCGATGTGGGACTCGATCCCAGGACCCTGGGATCATGACCTGAGCCGAAGGCAGACGCCTAGCCATCTGAGCCACCCAGGCGCCCGAGGTCCCTTTATTTATGATCAACTCCTTGTCCTTCATCCTTGCTCTTATCTATGTAGTTGTCTCCTCTGACCTTTGCTGCTTAAGAAGTTTTTTGTTCTCCTTCGCTTCCAAACTCAGGTGCTCCTCTGATAGTTTAACCCCCTTTCACCTGCCCCCAGCATCATACCCAATTGTGCTGCTTTTGGGAGTTGAAAATCCCTCTGCCTGGCCATGACTGCAGCCTTCATGTTAATCCAGCTAAAGCTCCTGTGCAGCCCTGGGTCTCAGATCCCCTCGTGGGCCTTTTCCCCCTCCCTGATCTAATGCCACTCCATCACCTGCAGCCCAGATGGGGAGACCACAAATCCCCAGGAATGCATTCCTAGCAGAGGACATGTGATCGCTCCAAGGCTTCCCATTCATTCCAAGACCTGGAATCTGGCTGCCTCAGAGAGTACATGCTTCCTTTGGGCCCAGAAGGGGAGAGCACTTTTCCTACATCATCTGAAACGCAGAGGTCTTCACTGTGGCCAGACATGGTAAAACAAATAATAATTAAAAAGGACTTTTAGAGCTCCCCCCCCCCAATCTTTCCCATCCTCTGATCCCGAATCCCCCTTCTTTTTGAATAAAATCATGGTCACTTGTAAAACCCCTGTAGACCTTGTTTCTTATGTGCTCTTTCCTCCTTTACCTTGGATTGTTTCAGCTACAGACACTTAATTACATCCAGACCTCTCAGTTCTTTCTTTTCTGCAACAGTATCTTCTATCATTTTAACACTTCTCTTTATCTAAAAATGAGTTGCAGAACTGGTAAGTAAGGCAATCAGGCAATAGAAAATGAAAAGGATGAGCTGGTCAGAGTTTAGAATTTCGATTCAAAATGGAAAGTATGTCCTAAGATCCCCTTTAACATAAAGGTTGACATGTCCTGTGAGGAGTGCAAATGCTTTGCTGGGCTGATTCTCTGTGCATTTACTATCCACACTAACCCGGGTAATGTGACAAATGACCAGAATTGATAATATGAAACTTCCATTTATTTATGCCTATGGTGCACCATTGACTGTGCTAGGAGCAGCTCTGTTTTGAAAAGCTCCACAATACATGAAAATTCATCAAAGGCAGCTTTTATTTGGTGTGTAATTCTGTGTCTTTTGGGTGTGACACTACAGAACCACTTCCATGGGATAGAGAACATTATACATGCAGTGACAATATAATTGAATCATTCAAACCTGGGCCATTTTGTAAGAGAAAGAGAAAATTATTAATAATTATACTGGGATAAGGAAGTAAACAAGGATGTTTACTGGCAAACCAGTGTGTGGTCATTCTAATCTTCATTAAAGCCCTTGTTCATCTTATCCTGCAGTGGTGAAGGAGCTGTGGACTAACAATGCCAGTCACCACCTAACTGCTGAGTGCTGAATGCTGGCCATGGACAGCATCCTAAGGAGTTGCTGCTAAGTCAACTGGATAGAAGGAGATGAAAGCATAAGTCAAGCCAAGGACCTGGAGAAAACCTGGGGTATGAATGCTAGGTCTAGAGGGGCCACAGAACTCATTCTGATGCAACATGAGTCGGGGCCAGAGGAAATCATTTAGAAAAGTCTAGTTACATAGAAGGACATGCAAGCATGCATCCTATATCATAGCTCACCCACTGGCCTGTGAGGATAGTGTGGGCACAGATAGGGGTGACTTAAAGAGCCACCAGAAATCTTCTGGCTGCCTGGATGCCACTGCTAATGTTTCCCACAGGATTTAGTTCCAGAATGAGGCAGCCTGCATTATAAATAGAACAGGCATCTAGGGAAAAAAAAGGCCCTTAACCTTTACTGGTACTCAGAGGGTCCCAGAGGTTAGACATCATTTATCCAGGAATGTAGAAGGCAAATAGCCATAGCAAATGTGAGGCCATTTTTTATTTTTCTAGTTTTGCTGAATAAGTCTCTTGAGATTCTGTTGGTGTTAATATATATGGCCTTAATTTGAGGGCAGGTGACTGGGAGCATTCTAAATTATATAAGTGAATAAATAATGCCAATACATCTTCAACGCACTGGATTTTTGTCTCAGGCTGCCCGCACATATGAAAAATAATAGAATTCTTTCTTAAGAATTCTTTTTTTAAAACATTTAAATATTGACTTCAGACAGTTACTTAGAAGAAAAGAGAATATGTGACCCTCAGATGCCAGGCTTAGTTCCCATGGACATTCTTTCTGTGGTCCAGTGTCTACTACTAGATATTCAAGAAGGAACACCATTATAGAAAAGAGAGCCATATCTTTACATGACACTTAAGCTATAAAGAGTGAGTAAACAGGACCAGAAACAAAGCTGACACCACAGAAATAGATACTATCAGAGTGGGAATTAAAGTTTAGTTCTCCTAAGGGGAACCCTCCTACACTGTTGGTGGGAATGCAAGCTGGTGTAGCCACTCTGGAAAACAGTATGGAGGTTCCTCAAAAAGTTGAAAATAGAGCTACCATACGATCCAGCAATTGCACTACTGCGTATTTACCCCAAAGATACAAAAGTAGGGATCTGAAGGGGTATGTGTACCCTGATGTTTATAGCAGCAATGTCCACAATAGCCAAACTGTGGAAAGAGCCAAGATGTCCATTGACAGATGAATGGATAAAGAAGATGTGGTATATATATACCATGGAATATTATGCAGCCATCAAAAGAATGAGATCTTGCCATTTGCAACGACGTGGATGGAACTGGAGGGTATTATGCTGAGCGAAATAAGTCAAACAGAGAAAGACGTGTATCATATGACCTCACTGATATGAGGAATTCTTAATCTCAGGAAACAAACTGAGGGTTGCTGGAGTGGTGGGGGGTGGGAGGGATGGGGTGGCTGAGTGATAGACATTGGGGAGGGTATGTGCTATGGTGAGTGCTGTGAATTGTGCAAGACTGTTGAATCACAGATCTGTACCTCTGAAACAAAGAATACAATATATGTTAAAAAAAAGAAGAAGAAGAAGATAGCAGGAGGGGAAGAATGAAGGGGGGAAATTGGAGGGGGAGAAGTACCATGAGAGACAATGGACTCTGAAAAACAAACTGAGGGTTCTAGAGGGGAGGGGGGTGGGAGGATGGGTTAGCCTGGTGATGGGTATTAAAAAGGGCACGTTCTGCATGGAGCACTGGGTGTTATGCACAAACAATGAATCATGGAACACTACATCAAAAACTAATGATGTAATGTATGGTGATTAACATAACAATAAAAAATTTTTAAAAAGTTTAGTCCTCCTGACTTACACATAATTCAGTATAGATTTATTGGCAATTTGGTGCAGATATAGTCAAGCATAAGGCTTAAATATTGATTAGACCCAAATTTCTATCTTGTTCCTACTTCTTTTAACTCTGGAACTTCAAATAAGGCCCTCTTTAATTAAGTATCCTAATACCTGTTTCATAACATACTTATCAAGGGAAAAAATCAGATTATACTGATAAATTGCCAAGTATCTTGCCTAGGATTCAGTAGGTTCCCAGTATAACTAGTTTCCTTCCCCATTTGTTTCAAACCTTTCCCACCACATTGATTGTTAGGGCCAATTCAAATAATGTGAATCTCTTCCATTTATGGTCCATTCATAGGGAAATATACAATAGCAATTCTCAAACTATTTTGGAGTAAGAATCATTTGATCAAGAGAAAAAGACAAGTCACAAACTGGGAAAAATACTCACAAAAGACATATCTGATAAAGGACTGATCCAAGATATAGAAAGAACTCTTAAAACTCAACAATAACAAAACAAACAACCTAATTAAAAAATGGATCAAAGACCTCAACAGACACCTCACCAAAGAAGATACACAGATGGTAAATTAAGCATATGAAAAGATGTTCCACATATTTCATCAAAAAAAATGCAAATTAAAACAAAAAGTATTACTACACACCAATTAGAATAGCCAAAATCCAGAATACTGACAACAACAAATGCTGATGAGGATGTAGAGCAATAGGAACACTCATTTATTGCTGGTGAAAATGCAAAATGATATAGCCACTTTGGAAGATAGTTTGGAGGTTTCTTACAAAACTAAATATACTCTTATCATAAATATAGCAATCATGTTCTTTGGTATGTATCCAAAAGAGTTGAAACTTATATCCACACAAAAACCTGAACAGCTTTATTCATAATTTTCAAAACTTGGATTAGGCAAGATGACCTTCAGTAGGTGAAAGAAAAAATCAATTGTGGCACATCCAGACTAATGGAATACTATTCATTACTAAAAAGAAATGAGCTATCAAGCTATGAAAAGACATAGCAGAAATTTAATTGTATATCACTACGTGAAACAAGCCAATCTAAAAAGACCACATATTGTATGATTCCAACTATATAACATTCTAGAAAAAGCAAAACAATGGGGAAAATAAAAAGATGAGCGATTACCAGGGGTTGGGAGAGTGGGGAGGGATGAAAAGATATAGCAGAGAGGACTTTTAGGGCAGTGAAAATACTCTGGATGATACCCTAATAGTGGATACATGTCATTATATATTTGTCCAAACCCTCAGAATGTACAACAACAAGAGTGAACTCTAAGGTTAATTATGAAGTTTGGGTGATAATGATGTATCAATATAGATTCATTCATTGTAATAAATGTACCACTCTGGTGGGGGATGTTGATAATGGGAGAAGCTGTACATGTATGTGGGGAGGAGGTATATGGGAAATCTCTCACCTTCATCTCAATTTTGCTGTAAACCTAAAACTGCTCTAAAAATAATAAGTTTTAATGAAAAAAAATCACCTGAGGCATTCATTAGAAATGAAGATTCAGCAAATTTGAGTGAATCCCAAGAATCTAAATTTTAATGTGTATTCTTTCCTTACTTTTACTCTCACCCTACCATTCCAAGACTCAGTGGCAACTGGGCTACAGGCCACACTTGGATAAACTCTGATAGAGAGAAATCATTCCGGTGCACTATCCCAATAGTTCCTAAACTTTTCTGTGCTTCAAATTAAAGTATGAAGAAAATTTAGGGGCACCTGGGTGGCTCAGTTAGTTGTGCATCTAAATCTTGATCTCAATTCAGGTCTTGATCTTGGGGTTATTGAGTTCAAGACCCACACTGAACTCATGCCCAGCATGGAGACTACTTAAAAAATAAAATAAAATAAAATAAAACAAAATAAAATTAAAATAAAACAAAATAAAACAAAACATACGAATAAAATTCAAACTACAAATTTAGGAGTCATCATTCCAAGGAATACTAATTTAGTTAATTGGGTCTGACATCTTCATTTTAATAAGTTCACTGGTGATTCTAATGCTTAACCAGGTTTGGGAACTATTGTTCTATCTATGCTGCAAGATTGTGGTACCACCCACTCTGATTTCAGTAGCTAATTTGCATTAAATCATTCAAAGCCATCCCACACTGGACTTATATTCTTACAAGAGTGGAAGGATTTTGCTCTCTAATATCCCAATTAGAGGCTTTCATGCATAAGACATTATTCACAAGTGTTCATAATGATTTTGCTTTCCACAGCTAGTTGGGATTTGAGGCTGATCCTTATTTTTGGTTTATTTGTTTGTTTTTAAATAAACACAATGCATAGGTGATAGCAAAGTTTTTAAATGCAAATATGTTAATTTCATCATGAAGGAAAAATGAAAAGAAAGAGGCACAATGTGGCTTACAGATTGCAATTTAGTTTTTAGCGATGGTAAAGAATAGCGGAACGGACAATCTTTAAATAAGAATAATGGCTATTGTGTTCATTTCATGCCTAGACCATTAAATGTAGCCTACCTTCCCAGGTACCAAGCTGAAGTATATCCATGAAGGCCAACAAAGACTCTAATGTCTACTCCAAAAAAATATCTGGAATAATCCCTTACATGTTCTCAACCTGCTGGTCTTCATTGGTCTCTACAGTTCTCCCAATCTTGGAATCATATTCCAGTTTCCAAGTACACAGGGACTTCTTTTACTTATTACACCCACTACCTGCTCAAATCTACCCTACATGTGCTCAGCTGCCAAGATTTTCAGCTTTGACTGAGAAACTTCCTTCAATAGCAGTAGGCCTACCAACCAGGCCAATTCTAGTCCCTCAGCCTAAGAGAGAGGCATTTAGAAAATGTAATGGCATTCCAATAAAATGCATAGATCATAAACATTTCCACTGCACAGATAACCAGCAGTGTATTTGAAAAATATACTGAAACTCATCATCACTGCACATCCTAGATTATATCCCTAAATTCCCATTGTTGAAAACACTCAAATGTATCTTTCTATATTTGTATATTAAACTATTCAGGAATGTCCTTATTTGTGTTGAATAAGAATCCCAAAACAATGACTTTAACTCTGTTTTGCAGGAATGCCTGGAGAAATAGAAGGGGAAATCAATTTGTTAACAATCACCAAACCTGTGAAATTTCTGTCTCTCTAACACACTCCTGGTCAATCCATTGGGTTCTCCATTGCCAAGGACAGCCTGATTTTACTTAGACTGATGGCCTTTATAGTATATGTTTCATGGTTTCCTATGAATATTTACTTATCCTTAATGATTTCCATCTACATTAAGTTATATTGCCAAAGGGTCCTGACACTGACCAATCATTTGTTTGACTTAAGTTTTTTTTATTAGAAATTTTTAGGAATCCCTAAGATAAATAATCGTAAATAATTATTAAACGTTTACTATGTGCCTGATATAATAGATATGATATTAAACCAATGTATTTCTCATTCCCCTATAAATCACTTTGCCCTGGAAATCACATTCTCTGACAACTTTCTACATTTAAGGCCAAGCAAGAAAGATCAACCCAGGAAAGAACAAACAATGTACAAAAACATGGATCTTTTGTCAACTCAAACCTGACTCTCTTGAATCCTTAGTAAGCCCATAGTCTTAAAAGCCAGGATTTATGAGAAGAAAAAAATATCTAAATTATAACAGTGCCCTTTACACATAACAAAATTCAGCCTGGCCTAGACCATAGAAAATACTATTTGTTCATTTTTAAGATAACACCCTGATTGATTGTTCTTTTTATGACAGACACTGTCTTGCGTGTGTTAACTCCTTTCAACCTTATAATAGTCTCCATTTCTTTTGTTCACCAATGTGCTGCAAACTTCTAGAACATAGCCTGGTGTATATATATATATAGGCACTTAATAAATATGTGTTAATGATTGCACTACTGGGTATCTACCCCAAAGATACAAAAGTAGGGATCCGAAAGGGTATGTGCACCCCGATGTTTATAGCAGCAATGTCCACAATAGCCAAACTGTGGAAAGAGCCAAGATGTCCATCAACAAATGAATGGATAAAGAAGATGTGGTATATATATACAATGGAATATTATGCAGCCATCAAAAGGAATGAGATCTTGCCATTTGCAACGACATGGATGGAATGGAGGGTATTATGCTGAGCGAAATAAGTCAAACAGAGAAAGACATGTATCATATGACCTCACTGATATGAGGAATTCTTAATCTCAGGAAACAAACTGAGGGTTGCTGGAGTGGGGGGTGGGGTGGGAAGGATGGGGTGACTGGGTGATAGACACTGGGGAGGGTATGTGCTCTGGTAAGCGCTGTGAATTGTGCAAGACTGTTGAATCTCAGATCTGTACCTCTGAAACAAATAATGCAATATATGTTAAGGAAAAAAAAAAAAAGAAGAAGGTAGCAGGAGGGGAAGAATGAAGGGGGGGAAATTGGAGGGGTAGACGAACCATGAGAGACGATGGACTCTGAAAAACAAACTGAGGGTTCTAGAGGGGAGGGCGGTGGGAGGATGGGTTAGCCTGGTGATGGGTATTGGGGAGGGCACGTTCTGCATGGAGCACTGGGTGTTATGCACAAACAATGAATCATGGAACACTACATCTAAAACTAATGATGTAATGTATGGGGATTAACATAACAATAAAAAATTTTTTAAAAAATGAATGAATGACTTTATGAGATATATACTATTATCTATATTTTACAGATAAAGAAATAGAGACAGAGGGTAGTTAAGTATCTTCCAAGAGTTTATACTCAGTAGTGAGAACCAGAATTCAGAATAAGGAAACATTCCCATAAACATCAAATGAGTTACTCAAAGTCATTAGGGGAAAAACAACTTGAGGCTCTCTGATTTCAATCCTGTGCATACTCCATAGGACTGGCAGGCAAATACAAGTCAATTACATCAGGTGCTATGTACATAATTTGTATATAATTTACACGAATATACATACACACATAACATACAGTGCCTGACATATAATTAGCATCCATGAAATAACAACAGCCTTTCTCTCAGAACTGTCCTAAAAATGAGCAAAATCATAGGTGTAAAAGTGCTTTGAAAGGTATGAAACATACTTATGCAAGGTGCTATAAAAATAATAATGATGAGCATTTATCACAATATTGCCTGAGGCCAGCCCCATAGGTCTAGATCTGCCTCCTTCACTCCCGATACCAATTGCCAACTGTTTCCCATCCTGAGTTTTGAATGATAGCCAGGTTCTTCTCACATCTGCTACATGAATCCTACCAGTGCCTGCCCAAACTCCATCCCTCCTACCACATCAGCCATTGGTTGGAAAGGAAAGAAGCTTCCATTTATTATGAATTTTATGTTTCGGATACTATACTACTTACTCTTTGATTTAATTACCAAATATGTACTGAGCACCTGCCATGTGCCAAACACTGAGATAAATTAAAACCGAATTCTAAAAATAATAGGCAAAGAATCCAAAAGAAACTAAGAAAAAAGGAACAGAGGAAAAGACAAACTATCAGAGGGAACAAATAGAAAACAACTAACAAAGCTTAATGTAATTTAATTATTGAGTTATCTTGAGGTCAATGGACGTTGTGCTATAATATTATAGCATGCATACAAGTTCATATTTCTCACTAGAAGTTAAATAATAATTTATTTTTGTACATTCCTCTCAGATTGTTTATTAGCATTCAAATCTTGGACAGTCAAAAAGTTGAAATATTTGCTTAAGTGGTATGCAACTAAGACATTGATAGTCATCACTCTAAAGATGTTCAAAAAGCTATTTATATATCAGCCCCAGTACAATTTTCAGAGTCCTACACTATTTCTTCAAATTTTTTTTTCCATTTTGCTTATCTCTGTTACCTATACTCCATCCTTTGCCCATGATGTTCCCCCGTCCTGGAATATCCTCAACTCTTCACGCCTTCATGTTCTTAGTCGTTAATATAGTCTAATCATTGCTCTCTTATTTTCTCCACTTCATCCTACACAGAGCAACCAGACCATAATGTTAAAAAGTCACATATTCAAAAATGTTTATTGAGTTAAGAATAAAATCAGACAAAATCAGAGAGGGAGACAAACCGTAAGAAACTCTTAACTCTAGGAAACAGAGTTGCTGGAGGGGAGGTCGGTGGGGAGAGGGGGTAACTGAGTGATGGGCATAAAGGAGGGCACTTGAAGCAATGAGCACTGGGTGTTACATGCAACTGATGAATCACTAAACTCTACCTCTGCAACTAATAATACACTATATGTTAATTAATTAAATTTAAATTTACAATTTTTTTTAAAAGGACTATGCGCAATGCATTCATGCTTAGGTGATAAACAAAACAGATTTTGTCTTTTTTCATAAAAGCAAGAGGAAATCATTAAAGGTGTTTGATCAGGGAAGTAACATGATAAGACTTACATTTATAAAAGCACTCTCTGTAAAGACAAGGTGGAGAAGTTCCATGGGGGATGCAGGGAAAAGAGGACAGGAGTGTTCATCTGATTCAGGAGGAAGGGAAAGATTGTTTGGGCATGGCTAACAAGACTGACATTGGAGATGTTTTTCTGAAATTAAAGGATCTGAAAATATTTTAGAATAAAACTGACAGGACTTGGTGATGAATTGGTTGTCAGGACTGAAGGAGAGGCAGATTTCATGAGTGATTCCTAGTTTTCTTTTTGTGGACAGCCAGGTGGAAAGGGTGCCCTGTGCTGAGCTCGGGGATGCTGGCAGAAGGGAAGATAATGAGTTCATTTTGGGAATATCAAAGTTTGAATGATGCTAAATTCTCCAACGAGAGATGTCAAGCGGATAGTATATGTTTTATTCAATGCAGTATCTAAGTATCTAGGATGCCATACAGTGTATGTTTCAAAATAAAAACTCAATACATATTTGTTAACTGACTAACTTGCAATCAGAGGAGAGGAACAATTATTTATTGAGCATTGACTCTGCCAGGTATTCTGACTGACTTTTCATCTGCAACATATCATTTAATCCCACACTAAGGGTTCAGCTTTAATATTGTGACTCTGCTGTTACAGATTAGAGAACATGCTCAGGAAGATTAAGTAACAAAACAAAGAAATTATAGAATCACGATTAAAACTCAGATCTACCTATTTATAAATCTCTTGCAAAATATTTCTTCTTCCCCCACCACCACTAATATATACCCCATAGTTTATGAAAAATAAAGAAGCTTCCTGAGATTAAGAATTCCTCATATCATAACATAATAAAATAAAATTTAAAAAATTAAAAAAAAATAAATACAACAGCTTCTTCCTCTATGTTTTAGAAAAACTGTCTCCCTCTGTCTTCCCCCATCATTTCTTCTCCCACTCAGGCATGGATACGTCAGAACAAAATTCAGCAATTTCTCTTTCTCTTCTACTCAAAATTAAGGGGAGGGACTCTTTGCTGCTTGCTCTACCAGCATTTTACTGTGGAAAAATAAAAGCAGAAAAATGGGAAATGCTGCAAGATTAGGGATGCACTCATTTCATGTGCATTCTTCAGAAATGTCAAGGAAGCTGAAATCTAATTTAATCTATTACCTGATTGTACGAAATTACTTAACCACATCAAAGCATCAATGGCCTCACACTCTGGGAAGGGACATTGTAAAATGGTTTTCAAATATATAATGCAGTCTCTCAGGTGCTTGAGACAGGGACACCCATCTCTGAAATTAAAGCTTCCCTTACACTTCTGAGATCAAAACAACAGAGCCATTATTTGAGAGGCTGGATGAAATACCAGAGCCATTTCTTATTAGCTTCGGTCATTAAAGAGAATTTAGTAGCCTAGCTATTTATGCATTTTTTTTCCTTCCTTTAAAAAAAAAAAAGGCAATCTTAATGGAATGAAGGGGTGGAAGATTTTGAAGATCAAGATTATGGGTAAATTTCCCATTAATTACATTGTTTTCTGCTTTCAAAAAAGAAAACGCAACCAATTTTCCAATTCCCCTCTCCATCTCATGCTAAACATTTTAAGAATACAAAAAGAGATGTTAAGCACATTGGTTTTCTTTAAGAGTGAGGAAAATACTACTACAACTCTTCCACTACTGTAAGTACTAGCGAAAAACATCCTCGTGTAAATCTATCCTCTAGATTATTGAATGCATTTTTCCACAGCAACAATACTGTGAACAAAAATTGGATTCCCAGTAGGACCCTCAAAAACCACGTCAAGCCATGTTGGTGATGTACAGCAGTGCTATAAGCACTAAGGCAAGATCCTAGGAATCTCAGAAACACGTTTCATCTCCCTCTCTCCTGGGAATAACTATTTTTCTTTTTCTTTTTTTTTTTTTTTTAAAGATTTATTTATTTTATTTATTAGAGAGAGAGAGCATGAGATGGGGGAAGGGCAGAGGGAGAAGCAGACTCCCCGCCGAGCAGGGAGCCCGATGCGGGACTCGATCCCGGGACTCCAGGATCATGACCTGAGCCGAAGGCAGTCGCTTAACCAACTGAGCCACCCAGGCGCCCCGGGAATA
>NC_058406.1:48392712-48430940 GCF_002201575.2 Neomonachus schauinslandi
TTCAGGGCACCTGGGTGGCTCAGTCGGTTAAGCGACTGCCTTCGGCTCAGGTCATGATCCTGGAGTCCCGGGATCGAGTCCCGCATCGGGCTCCCTGCTCGGCGGGGAGTCTGCTTCTCCCTCTGACCCTCCTCCCTCTCATGCTCTCTGTCTCTCATTCTCTCTCTCTCAAATAAATAAATAAAATCTTTAAAAAAAAATAGCAGGAATTCAGCCTCTGCATGAAGAAAATAGGATCTGAAAAGACAATATAGCTTAATATTTAACAGCATAGGTACTAGGACCAGATTACCTAGGTTTGACTCCAAACACTGACTAGATCTGAACATTGGACGAGGTACTTCCTTTATTCTGTGCCTCTTTCCACATAGATACAATGGGAATTCAAACAGTACAGGGATATCCCACTTTGTTGTGCTTCACTTCGTTATGCTTCACAGATAATGCATTTTTTTTTAATGAATTGAAGGTTTTGTGGCCACCCTGCATCAAGCAAGTCTTTGGTGCCATTTTTCCAATGGTATTTCCTCACTTTGTGTCTCTGTGTCACATTTTGGTAATTCCCTCAATATTTCAAATTTTTTTCATTATAATTATATGTGTTATGGTGATCTGTGATCAGTGACTCGCCAAAAGCTCAGATGGTGGTTAGGATTTTTTAGCAATATTTTTGAATTACAGTATGCGCTTTTTTCAGACATAATGCTATTGCACACTTATTAGACTACACTATAGTGTAACCATAAGTTTTATATAAACTGGGAAACAAAAAAAATTCATTTGGCTTGCCTTATTGGTGTATTCACTTTATTGTGGTGGCCTGGAACCAAACCCACAATATCTCCAAGCTATGCCTGTATTCTCAGTGTTGCTGTGATTAAATAAGTTATTACTTCAAAACACAAAGAACAGTTCTAGGCATGTAGTAAGCGCTCAATAAATGTCAGCTATTCTTGGCACTGTGCTACGTATTTTATCTTATTTAATCTTTTCTATGACCCCTCAAGAAAATATATTTATGTTCCACTTCATAGATAAAGAAACTGAAGTAGAGCCAGATTTCTAATCCAGGTCTGATTCCTTGATTCCAGACTCTGGAATATATGACCATGGGCGCCTGGAATATATGACCATGACACGCCATCTGTGAAGATGTAGAGTTCTCAAGGACCCACCTCTTCCCCCACATCCCAATCCCCTTCCCTGATCCCCCAGCCACTACATCCATAGTAAGGGGGCAAGATGGGTGAGTTGAAACTCCTCCCTCTCCAGGACCCACAGGAAGGGGAATCTGCCCCAGCTCCCTGCCTGGCATGGGCCAAGCTCCCATGGAGTTTTGACCTTTGTAAATTAGATATTCAGAGATCAGGGAATGCCTGTGTTTTTGATTTCCATTGTAGCCTTCTGGCAAATCCATGAGTGTCGTCTCTGAAAATGCCACAGGCCTGTGGAACGCTGGCCTCAGCCTTGGAAATCCTTGTGGATGTAACTACTTAGAGAAAGTGAAGGTGACTGACCATTTACGGTCAGAATCCTAACAAACTGAAGTATTGCAGAAACTATGAAGCCAAAACACGGGGAGGGCTGGGACCCACAAAGCAAGCTGGACATGGAAACATTTTCCAGAAACCAATTAGGAAAGAATCAAGAAGGTGTTCTCATGGGCTTGACAGGGGCTTGGTCCAGTTTTCCTTCCCGTTCAGAGATGGATGCTGAAGAAAATAGAGCAAAGACAGAGATGAGAAACAAATCCCTTTAAGGCCTGGGAAATGGGTCTGGTGGCAGTGGTTTTCTCAGGGAGGAGATGGGAAAGGAGGGATTTGCCTTCACATTTTCCTGATTTCTGTGGGTCTTCCACAGCTGCCCAAACACTTCTTGATTATCTTGAAAATGTATTTTTGATTATTAGGAGTTTCCTTTAAGGAATTATAGAATCCCAAAACCGGAAAAGGGACTGGCCTTTACAGAGCACTTAACATGTGTCAGGCATTGTGCATTCACCATATATCCTTCCAGCAACCCTGTAATTATTGTCCTCACATTACACATGAGACTCAGAAAGGGGTAAGTAGTGCCCAGGGTCACAGAGCCTGGATGTGGCACCCTGGCTTCCCAACAAGGACCGCTCTTGTCAAGGACCATTCACAGGTCACTGACTTCTTCGCGGTCATCTTGTCCAGCCTTCATCACCCTGTGGAGTTCTCCAGACAGCATCCCCAGTGACTGGCTTTTCAGTCTCTCTTTGAATATCTGCTACAAAAAGAATCTCACTACTTCCTTTTTTTTTTTTTACTGTAGTAAAATACACATAACATAAAATTTACCATCTTAACCATTTTAAAACATACAGTTCCATGACATTTAGCACATTCACAAGGTTGTACAACCATTACAACAATCTAGTTGCCGAAAATTTTTATCTCCCCACAAGGAAACCCCATACCAATAGGCAGTCACTCCCCATTCCCCCTTCCCCACAGCCATTAATCAACTTTCTGTCTTTATGATCTACCTGTTCTGGACAACTCATATAAATGGAATCATACAATATGGGCTCTTTCTGTCTGGCTTCTTTTACTCAGTATGTTTTCAGGGTTCATCTGCGTACTAGCATATATCAATACTTCATTCCTTTTTATAGCTGAACCATATTCCAAAATAGAGATTTTCCACATCTTATTTATCTGTCAGTTGATGGCCATTTGTGTTATTTCTATTTTGGGCCTATTGTGAATAGTGGTGCTGTGAATATTCTTACAGACATTTTTCGAACACCTATTTTCAATTATCTAAGATATACATATAGGAGTGGTTTTGCTGGTTCATATGGTAATTCTATTTAACTTATTAAGGAGCCATCAAACTTTTTTCCATAGTAGATGCACCATTTTACATTCCCACCAGCAATATATGAAGGTTCCAACTTCTCCACATCTTTGTCAACACCTGCTACTTTCTGTTGTTTTTAATTAGAGCCATCCTAATGGGTACAAAGTGGTAACTCATTATGCTTTTGATTACATTTCTCTAATAACTAATGACATTGAGTATCTTTCCATGAGCTTATTGTGACCATTTGTATATCTTCCTGGATAAATGTCTATTTGAGTCTTCCATTCACTTTTTAACTGAACTGTTTGTCATTTTGTTGTTGAGTTGTAAGAATTCTATACATATTATGGATATTAGACACTTATCAGGTGTATGATTTGCCAATATTCTTTCTCATGCTGTCTTTTCACTCTTTGGACAGTATCCTTTGATGAAATAACGTTTTTGTTTTTGATGAAGTCCAATTTCTTTATTTTTTTCTTATGTTGCTTATAATTGTAGAGTCATGTCTAAGAAACTATTGCCAAAGCCAAAGTCATGAAGATTAGCCAGATGTTTCCATTTCATTGTTTTATAGTTTTAACTCTTATATTTAGGTCTTTGAGCCATTTTCAGTTGATTTTGTATGTGACGTAAGGTAAGGGTCCAACTTCATTCTTTTGTATATAGGTATACAGTTGTTTGCACCATTTGTTGAAGAAACTATCCTTTCCCCATTAGATGGTCAGGCACCCTTGTCAAAAATCAATTGACCATATGTATATGGGTTTATATCTAGACTCCTCTGCATTCTATTCTGTTCTGTTCTATTCTATTCTATTTTATTCTATTCTATATGTGATTATCCTTATGCCACTACCATAATGTTCTGATTACTATAACTCACAACTTTTTAAGGCAGCCTATTCAGCCTTCAGATACCCCCCTCCTTCATTAGAAAATTACTTCTTCTCTTGTGCTGAAATACACCTCATGTTGCCACTTAACCTCTGGTCCCAGTTCTGCCCTCTGGAGTCATATCATTACAGCAACATTATCACTAATCTTATTAAGCTCTCATTATTTTCCAGGTTATTTTAGATGTTTTGCACCTATTATTTTATCACCTTGTGTCCTCAAACACTATAGCTACTATTATTATCCCCAGCTTATAGATGAAGAAACTATGGCATGAAGAGGTTAAGTGACTAACCTATTCACAGTTACATAGTAAGTGGCAGATGTAGGATGCAAATAGTTCAACACTCCAACTCATTTTCTAAACCTGCAGAGCAGCTGAACAACAATTCATCTAGTGCCTATGGATCAAGCACTGTGACAAAGGCTAGAAGTAAAAGGTAAATAGGCCACTGTTCCCACCTTCATGGAGTTCACAGATTAATAGAGAAGATACAGTCAATATAAAGAGTGTAATAATGCAAGAATACCAAAGATTGATGTTCTCTCTCAAAAGTAGATGACTTTACTAAGTTCACAAAATCCTGGACCCTTGCCCCTCACCACTTCACATCTTCCCTCTAATCCAATCTAATCTATGTCCATGGTATCACTGCTAATATAAATACCCTAATCCCTCAACAGAGACTCTGACTCTCTGGACCACTGGTGCTCTCCTGAGCTTCACATGACCCCACACTGACCTAGAATATTGAGATGAATTATTCTCTAATATAGAACCTTGACCTCACACAAATGCACTCATATTACCATTCCCAAAATGATATCCCCACCCATTTCCCACAGTGGCTGAAATCTTCCATTACAAATTCTTTCCATTGGTAAAGATGTTTACTCTTCCAAAGATCCAATACCTATGTCTCTGAGGAAGTAGGCAAGTAGAAAACTACATTGATTGATGACCTATCATATGCTAGGCATTTTATATAGATCATCACAATTTATCCCCGGAACAACACAGTGGGTAAGCATTATTAGCCCCATTTTATGTATGAGAAAACTGAGACTCAGAATTTAGAGAATAAAGTGGCATAATTAATATTTAAACCCAGGACTGCCTAATCTCCAAAAAGGAATCCCTTTGATAGCTTCCCTGAAAAGGTACCATTCAGTTTTTGTTTAACCACTTCCTGGGACTAACAGCTCATAATCCACATTTGACCCAACCCATCACCGAACTTCTCTGATTTGCTTCCAACAATGACAGCATTTCAGAAATGAAATGGGCTGCTTCAGGAAGCAGTGGTCTCCCCATCTTAGGACTTTCTCAGCTGCCAAAAGGCCCTTAGTTTGCTTTGGATGGAGATTCTCAGTCCTACTTAGCCATCCCACTCCCACATGCAACATGCCAAAGATGACATTCCACCACCGGAGCCAATCGGTATCCCTAAACCATTCCCTAAGAGCAAGAAGGACAAACTGACTTAAAAAATAAAGAAAGGCCATGTTTATTCTGCCACTTTTCCCAAAGGCAAGGGCATTTCAGGCAGTGGAGAGTAAGAGGGAAATTAAACTATACAGAAATATCTGACAGTGTTTCCTTAATCGTGGTCTATATCTGCTGATCCAGCCAGAAGCAAGGGGGCAGAGGTGATCTTTGCTATGCCACAGTGAATAATGCAATCATATTTTTTATTCCAAACTACATTTAACTGCCATATAAATCCTGCCTGCCTCCATACCACACCTCATTATCTCACAGGAAATGTAGAACTTCTGGAAAGTCAGATGTGGTCAGCTCTGTGCCCCTGAAGCTAGGATGAGACACAAAGGTGAGAGTCAGGTGTTTGCCACACCAGCAGGCCAGCTTCTGAGTGCACACATGAGCCTTGCCCATGTACCTTTGGCACTAACTCACTGCTGGATGTTCTACAGAATATACCACCCTTCTGGGTTTCAGTTTTTCATCTTTGAAATGGGAGCAGGGTTATCATTATTCCAATTTTGCAAATGAGAAAGGTCGGGCACAGACAAATCAGAAAATTGCTCAAGGTCTAGTTGGTGGAAACTACAGTTCAAACCCAGGCCTGTCCCTTTTCATTCAGAAGCATGTTTCTCCAAAAATAAAAAAGCTCTAACACTGTGACTCTGCGATACTTTGCTGGAACTATTAAGTTCAAAACCTCTTAACAACAGCTTCCACCTTTTGTAGCATCTTACTGTCAACATTCTCAGCTGCCCAGATTCCCAAAAGGGGGGAGGGGAAAAATGGGTGAAATACGCACAAGTATAAAATGTTCAAGCTTGATTTCAGGGAGTGTGGTGGGTTAGTGGAAATGATTGGTATAGAAAAGGAGAGACAGTGACCTCTAAGTCTCTTTGGAAGACAAGAGGGGGTTGCCACTCTGCCTGACTCAGGAAGGAGAAAAAATGAGCACATTGGGTCATTTTTGCCCTGTTTCCAACTACATGAACGCTGAGTCCAGGTTCAATGCATCCTTCTTGAGCCAGTGAACAAAATCCCTCTTTGTTCCCCAGTGAAACTTATCTCAGAAGAGCTACACTACTTCCTGTGAGAGACAGCCCTGCAGATGTGCCACGGGAGGGAGCCCCGCCCGGCTGTGCTGCCTTGGCTCCAAGTGCAAGAATGGGTATTTTGTACTGCTGGGCTGAAAATGACACTTGTTCTTCTGATCCCCACTGGGGTTACCAAGTGGGCAAAACTTCCTGTTTAGAAGAGGAGCCGTGGGTAGTAGATGTATGCGTGGTTTTGTTTTGTTCCTTTGTGCATTTGTTTAGCTATTTATAGTGCTAAATCAAAAAGCAAGGGGGCAGAGTGTAGCACAGTGTTTCTCAAACTCCATGGAACCCTTCCAAGGACTAGAGGTAGAGGATGGGGTGGGTGGGAGCTGCAGGCACAGCATCAAGGCTTCTATCTGCCCCCTGATCCCTCCACCAGTAGCAATCAGAGCAGTTCTACTTCTAACAATCTGATGTAGTGGGCTGAATCCCATTTTATTTCAACAAAGACTTTTATAGCTAAAAATGTGTTTGAAAACCACAGTTGCTGTGGAAAGGTCCTACAAGACAAGGAAGGACCCATCCTAAATTCTATTCTGAGTTCTGCTCTGTGACTTTGAGTAGTTCATTTCAGCTGTAGTCTCAGTTCCTTCATCTGTAGTATGAGGAGGTTCTAACAGTGTACAATCCCTGAGAGTGAGTACTCTACTACTATCTTTATTCTATGTAGCAGACTGACTCCAACTGAGTGTGTCCTTTACGTCTATTCATGCTGCTAAATATTTATAAACACACATTTGGGGGCAGGTGTTGTCTTAATCCCGGGGAAGCAAAGATGGAAAACAGAAACCCTGCCATAAAGGCATTCATAGTCTATAGACAGGGAACTAATTGAATCATCACAATAAAAGATGAGATGTGCTATGTTCACAAAAGGCATAGTAATTTCAAACTGGAATTTTCGAATTCCAGAAAAGTTTTCTGAGGGAATTGACAAACTAGAATCAAGGTGGCCTCAGAGAGACTTAAAATAAACAATCTAATATAGGCACAAAAACTTATGAAGGAGTAAGGATACCACCAAACATAATCAAAGGACAGCTAGAACAGTAGGACAATAGGTGACAATAATCCAGTGACCAAGATGGAGTTCATGCCAGCCATTATATGGTTGACTATTCAGAAGTTGCTAAGAAGAAGGGCTCTAACAGGGAGGAAAGTAAACACTTCTGAACTGCTCATCTTTATCCTGGCCACTCCAAACTTCAGGGGTCATGGACTGATCCTTTGCACTGCACAAAACACAACTCTTCCATGTCAGGAGTTGAAATGGCGTCCCAGGGGTTCAACTGACATGGTTTAGTTAAAAGACCACTTGAACCAGACACATACGGGTTTCAGCCCAGCCCTACCACCAACTGGCTGTGTGGTTTAGGGAAATTTGTTTGACCTTTATGATTCCGTCTTTCCTCATGTGTAAAATGAAATGATGATACCTATTTTATGGAGTTACTGTGTCACTCTGGTCTGCAGTTTCCTTATCTATAAAATCCAAGGATTATTCTAGATGCTCTCTGAGGCTCTTTCAAGCCTTACAATTCTCTACAATTTCTCCTGGAGTTGGGAAACATGAGCTACAGCTACACTAAATTGATGTATGGAATATCAAAAAGGGGGAAGGGACTATGCAGTTGGGAAAAATAAAATGGCTAAAATTCTTGGAAGTTCCTACATCAAGGCAGAGAGTCTATTTTCAAACACACACACACACACACACACACACACACAGAGGAATATTATCCAACCTTAAAAAAGAAAGAAATCCTGTCATTTGTGACAACATGGATAAATGTAGAGAACACTATGGTAATGAAATAAGCCCAACAGAGAAAGACAAATACTGTATAGTATTGCTTGCATGTTGAATTTTTTAAAAAAAATAAAAGTCAAATTCATAGAACCAAAGAGTAAAAAAGTGATTACCAGGGGCTGATCAGGGTGAGGGAAATAGGGAGAGTTTGGTAAGAGGGTACAAACTTCCACTTATAAAACAAGGTCTGAGGATCTAATGTAAAACATGGTGATTATAGCTAATAACACTGTATTACATAATTATGTAATTGAAATTTGCTGAGAGAGTAGTACTTAAATGTTCTCACCAAAGGGGGGGGGAGGATGAATATGTAAAGGGATGGATGTGTTAATTAACTCAGTGGGGGGGGGGGAATCCCTTCATATTATATATTTATACATATTACATTGTATACTTTAAATATCTTACAACTTAATTTGTCTATTATTATACCTTAAAAAACCTGGGGGCGTGGGTACCTGAGAAGAGTCCTCAAAAAAAAAAAAAGAAAAAGTTCATCTTCTCAGCTTAGTTTCTCTAGTTACACTGGATATCTTCCAATTTGCCTCTTTATATCTATCCTCCACCCTATCCACCCTGCTCTGTGTCTTGGAAGGCTGTCTTGTATCGATGACATCAAAAGATTCCTATGTGTTGGCTAGATTTGACCAACAGTAAGCCATGGCAGGAGGAGAGAGGAAAGAGAATGAGGGCAACGTATTCATTCAGCTGGCTCCCTTCCTAAAAGTTCAGGTTGGATTGCCTATATCCCATGACCAAAGTGATCTATTCTACATGACAGTTCCTGTCAGATCCCTTATTAACTACTCTTGCCATCATCTCTTTGCCTGAGGGAGACAGCTCGTCCACTTTTAATAGCCTCAGGATACTACAGTATCTCTTGTAGTTCTCTTGTTAAAAGTCTCTTTGTAAATAGACCTTCCTTGAATCATCTAATTTAAAATATGTCATTTCTTTCTTGTTGGGACACTAATTTATAGACCATTGAAAGGAGAACTCGCCTTTTTCGTAGTTGTAGCAAAAGCCTCAGGGGTCATGCTCCCTGACTTCCATGTCATATATAGCTTTAGCTTTAGTAATATGATCACCAATAACTGTGGCCAGAGAAATGAAGTGTTTTGATCAGCCAGACCTGGTTCATATATCTATTCCTAAAAGTAGGATCAGTCCTACTGGAACCACATGGACTGAGATTTTGGGAGACATAGTTCCCCAAAGGAAAATCTGAATGGGCATGGATTTTAAAGGGGCATTTGAGGGCGCCTGGGTGGCTCAGATGGTTAAGCGTCTGCCTTCGGCTCAGGTCATGATCCCAGGGTCCTGGGATCGAGTCCCGCATCAGGCTCCCGGCTCAGCGGGGAGCCTGCTTCTCCCTCTGACCCTCTCCCCTCTCATGCTGTTTCTCTCTCGCTCGCTCTCTAAAAAATAAATAAAATCTTTAAAAAAAAAAATAAAGGGGCATTTGATATCTACAAAACCAGGCAAGTCGCGGATGTTCGGAGTCTCAGCTCACCTATAAGATAGTGATGATACATTGTCTAAATTGGATAAATGCACCCAAGCTCCCCTTTAAGTTTTCTTGTATCTTTAAAATCTATGGATCTAACTCCAACAATGTACACTGATACAACTGAACAAATTTAATTCTATTTCCTACTCTACCACCAAATATCCATGTGACCATGGGTAAGTCAGCTATTTTTTCTGGGCTTCTATTTCTTTATCTGTAAAATGAGATGTTTGGATTGAATGATCTCTTGGATGTATTCTAGATATAAAATCTCTATGAATCTATGATTATCTCAGAAATTCCAAGTTCTTTTAGGGTTCTTTGATTATAAATATTATAGACAAACTCAGTGTAACATAAGACTTCACTCCCTGGAAAAAAGGAATGTATTGAAAGGATGTGAAAAGTCATGCAGTCTAAGGAAAACATAAAAAAAAAAAACTTTGGAAACATCAGAAATCATAGCCTTTTGGGGAATGTAAGCATTAGGGTGGTCTCTACACAATGCTTCAGCCCTAGTTTTCATCCCCCCACAATCCCTCTCAGTATTCAAACTCCCAGGTGTAACATTGGGATTGGATTAGTGGGAGCTGCCTTATCTTCTGGCTGGGGGTGGCAGAGCACCTTGTTGTTATTTCCACCAGAACAATACAACATGGAAGAAGAATAGTTCCTCAAAGGTAGAAAGGGTAATGAGCAAGCCAAACTACTGATATCCTTTATACAAGCCAATGATAGTATCAAAACTGGCTGTAATTTGCTTATTTTTCTAGTAGAGCTCTGTGTAAATTCCTTTTAAAGTTTTCTTGGAATTATACATGTAGTGACTAAGTCACAGTCCCAGAATCTTAAGAAAAAAAAACAAAAACAAAAAACAGTCTCAACTTCCAAAATTCAAATGAATTGGTTAGTTCACCAAAAGATCTAGAGATTAGAAATGACAATTCTAAAATGAGATTCACGTCTCAGAAACATTGTAAAGCAAAGACCAATGACTTGGTTTTGTTTTCATTAGACTATTATTTTTTAGCCATGGGCAAATGCTCATAAAATGACATATTACTTGAATATATGAATGCAAATTCAAGAACTCCAGCAGAACAGGTTAATAATTTATAAGGGTGCAAAATGAACCAAGATGTTTCTTCAGCCACTATCAGTGGGCATAGATACCAAAACCATGTAATTACACAGTAATTATTCAATTCCGAACTTGGGGCTTCAATATCAGCACTGGAAATTATGAACCAGTTATACTTGGAACTGTTGTAAGGTTTTGGAGTGGAATGAAATTATCATGAATCGGCAACTTGTTGGCATCTTTAAGGAGAATTTAAATATTTAGTGTTGAAATGGACATGTTACAAGGGTCTGCATATGCATTAGCAACACATATCATATATTCATGTGCCTTATATTTGTAGTTCTGTGTTTGCATGCATATGGATCTATTTCCCTTTCATTCATAAACATTTGCAAAGATTACATCTTTTATTTCAGGTAAAAGTTTCATTTTTCTAAATGGGCTCAGCCTGCATAATTTCGCTACAGTGTTTCACTAATAAATTAAAATGAGTTTAAAGTAGAATGAGTGGGGAGCCTGGGTGGCTCTGTTGGTTAAGCATTGCCTTTGGCTCAGGTCATGATCCCAGGGTCCTGGGATCAAGTCCCACATTGGGCTCCCCCTGCTCTACAGGGAGCCTGCTTCTCCCTCTCCCTCTGCCTGCCACTCCCCCTGCTTGTGCACTCTCTATCAAATAAATAAATATTAATTAATTAATTAATTAAATAGAATGAGTGGGGGGTGGGAGCTTTGTAAGGAATTGCTGTTCTGTTACTCTTTAAACCCCAGCTCTGGAAGTTGTAGGTACTTAACTAGTTGGCCCTACAGAGGTTTCACAAGGCCTGATGCAGGGCTTGGCACACAAGGTACTCAATAGATGAGTTATGAAGAAGTAATGGATGGAGATCAAAATGGTTCACATGAACTTTGGGATAAAGTTAAGATTCCTATTCCAAGTAAGAGAACATCAAGATATGTTTAGAAGATGCTAAAGGAAACCTAAGATCAAGAGGTATATTTCCAAGCTATGGTCTATTCCAAGCCTCCCCAGGGCAGTGATACCTGGCTTAAGCTGTTTGTCATTATAACAAAGACAGCACCTGATCTAACATCTTCTCACCATGGCATGGAAGTGGAATAAGGGTGGAGTAAGGGTGCCAATATAGGATTCTTCTCCAGTGGACTGGACTCACACCTTCACTCTAAAGACGCCTCAAATGGAAAGAAAGAAAATAGAGATGAAGAGTTTGAGTTCCTTCAGCTCTTCACTGCCTCCACAAAGTGGAATCTTCCGCCCTCTCTAAGGGAAGCACAGTCAGCAAGAGTATTTCCTAAAATATTGCTATGAATAGACACTGCTTGCCCTGGGACACAAGATGGGTACAACATTATTCCTGCTGTCACTGATAGGTGTAGTGTTAAAACTAGAGGAAATTACAGAAGAAGCAGTCACCTGAAGTTGGGGCAATAAAGGGAGGCTCTGCAGACAAAGTAAATCATTTGCTGGGTGAGAAAAATTGAGAGGGCTTATGAAAGAACACAGAATGGGTAATCGTGCAGTTAATGAGAACCACAGACAGAGTTAGGAATTGGTATGGACACTGGACACTAAGTAGACCAGTGTGACTCAAGAAACAGAAGTAGGGAAGTAGTTGGAAAACAAATCCTGCACTTTTCCTTTAAGCCAATTATTCTCTATTTTAGCTTTTCATTAAAATAATCTGAGAAGCTTAAGGGGAAAAAAAGGCAGAATAGGGACCCAACCCCTGGAGATTCTGACTTCATTTGGTCTGGGGTAAGGCCCAGTCATGCTTGTTTTATTCTTTTTTTTTTTTTTTCCTTTTTTAAGCTTTCTAGGGGCTTCTAACATACAGCCAGGGTTAAAAAGCACTCTTTAGACCACCAGTATTATACAACTGGCATCATTAAGAGAGGGCTTTCAATGCCATTACATGTTTTGCAACTCAAGTCCCAAGTCATCCGATGTAATGCAGATAATATTTTATAAGCCTCAAACCAATGCCATTCAGTTCTTCACTTTACAGTCTTCCACTGAAAGGCTGAGCAATGAGGCTTGTTGTCAGATGCAAGGAGAGGGCAAAATACCACCTCAAACATTTGAAAAAATATGGTGTCCTGATTTCACGATCCAGATATTCTAACTCAATGATCTGAAGTGAAGCTCAAGCATCTGAATTTTCTGAGTTCTGCTGGCCACTCTAACATTCAGATCTACTCCCAGAACAAATAGAACAGAGTTTCTAACTCCCACCCCACACCAGACCAGTTTAATTAGAACTTCATGGTTGGACTGAGTACTGGTTGAGTACTTTATAAAGTTCATCTGATGACCTCAAAGTACAGCCAAGGTTGTTAATCAGATAAAATATGGATTCCAACTTTTTTTATGTTATGGCACACCTAGAAATTGACTATTTAAAAAGCACGCTGGAATATATTAGAGATTTAGGGGCTTGGTATATGGAAATATGGCATCGGTTTCAAAAAAAATCTTTTCATTATTACATAGTTATGATATAAAAATTTGAAAATATTATAAATGATTATAAATTTAGGATTTATAGAAAACTTTCCAAAATTATTTTCACAAATTATAATGCAAGACTGGAGTTTGCATTTATAACTAAATCTTCATTATCAGATTTTTTTATGTTTGAAAAACTTACATGCAGTCTTTGTTCAAGGTTCTTAAATCAATAATCTCTTCAAATACTTAATAATTACTACAAAAAAGAAATTTTATCTTTCACGAGTGATAAAAAATTATACTATTTTTAAAACTTTAAAAATGTGCAACATGTTATATGTAACTGATGAATCATTAAACTCTACCTCTAAAACTAATAATACACTATATGTTAATTAATTGAATTTAAATAAAATTTTAAGAAAGAAAATGCTTCTATCTCCATGAATAAAAATGTTAGTTGGGGAAAAACTGTGCAACAGTTAAAATCATAGTTAAAGATTCTGAGAGCTCTCTTCATTGACAAAGACAGTGTTGAAATTAATTTTTAAAACATGAATTGGTATAGATACAAATCAAACTTTCTCAAACCCAGTATTTCTTTTTTTTTTTTTTTTTTTACGAGGCTCTACACCCAGTGTGGAGCCCAGCTTGGGACTTGAATTCATGACCCTGTGATCAAGACCTGAGTTGAGATCAAGAGTTAGATGCTTGGGGCGCCTGGGTGGCTCAGTCGTTAAGCATCTGCCTTTGGCTCAGGTCATGATCTCAGGGTCCCGGGATCAAGCCCCGCATCAGGCTCCCTGCTCGGCAGGAGGTCTGCTTCTCCCTCTTCCTCTCCCCCTGCTTGTGTTCCCTCTCTCGCTGTGTCTCTCTCTCTCAAATAAATAAATAAAATCTTAAAAAAAAAAAAAAGTTAGGTGCTCAATGGATAGAGCCACCAAGGTGCGCCTCAAACCCAGTGTTTTAAACAATGATGAACCTGTAAATGGGCTTGCATGATTAGTCATTCTACAGTTGCTTGACCAATCAAAGGCAACAGTCATGAGGGGACAAAAAGATCTTCATGTAACTGAAGATAAACATTCTGCAACCTGAAGATAACAGAAACTTCAGCCCATTCCCCTCCCTGCCATCCATCTGTGAACTGAGCACTCTGCTTCTGGACGACTCCTCAAATAGCTCCAGACTCATGATCAGCAGGCTCCACATTGAAATGCACATGGTCATCCACACTCCATATGCCACAGTAGCCCGGCAAGTGTTGGCTATCACACCATAACCTATTCAAGCCAGCCCCAAACATTTGTGGGTTCAGGAGAAAGATATACCTAGAGCCCCACATACCATATGACTCAATATTTGAAATTCATAATCAAGACAGTAAAGTGTTAAATAAAATGTATTCTGTTTCCCAACCTTAACAAATATATTTTGATAAACACAAAAATCTAAAAATATATGTAAAACTATGGCTTTTATATAACTGGAAATAAGCAAGAGATCAAAGATAACAGAATTGAATTAATACTGTGTATGTCTGAATGTTCTACTAATCAGTGGTTGAGGTTTGTTGAGTATTAAGGTAAAAGCATACATAATTTATAAATTGCTATACACTAATTCCTCAAAGTTTATTCTTCTTTCTTTATTTTGGCAAAATCTTTAGTTATGCTATCATGATTAAGATTTTCACATAACTTTTATTCTTTAATTGTAATGCCAAGTAAGGCACTCATTCGTGAGTCACTGCAGTTCCCACATCATTTTTTTTATTTCAATTCAGAGAAACCTCACTCTTCAGAGGCAGTAGCAACTGGAATTGTCAACAAAATTATTAAGGCAATACTTAGATTTACAAAGATTTTTGAATTTTAGGTATAATATGCAAACATGGTAATGGGATTACATATGATAAACTATCAAAGAAAACTTAACAAATTTTTAATTTCATTGTGTAAATTAACACATCATTTTCACCATTTTTATTTAGTTATTTATTTTTATTATTGAAGTATAATTGACACACAATGTTATAGCCACTTCAGGTGTACAACATAGTGATTTGACAATTCTATACATTACTCAGTGTTCCTCATGATAAATGTAGTCACCATCTGTCACCATACATTATTACAATTTTATTGACTATATTATCTATGTTGTACTTTTCATCTCTGTGACTTATTTATTTTACAACTTGAAGTTTCTACCTCTTAAGCCCCTTTATCTATTTCTTTTTTACCATTTTTAAAACAACATCTAAACCTATATAGTAAGGTAAAGAATGAATGTCACATTTCATATTACTTCTAGACCTATCGATATACAATTATAAAAGTAATATGAATTTTAACTATTATAAAGTGTTCTTCATCTGTCACAAGTAACCCACAAGTAACGTCATCTGATGTGTCTCTGGAACCCCAGGAGGTGCAAGAAAAGGGATGCTTTACAGCACTAGGAAATGATTCCTTATTGAGCAACAATCTATCACATTTAAGCTATCTGAAAAGAAAGATCTGACAAGTTGACTAATTTGTCATTCCCTTCATCCAAGAATTTCTGCTCTTCAAATATTCCCCACAGACATCATCTACACAACAAAAGAAACGATCAACAAAATGAAAAAACAATCTACAAAATGGGAGAAAACATTATCAAACCACACATTCCCAAACACCTAAATAATCCAATTAAAAATGGGCAGAGACGGGGCGCCTGGGTGGCTCAGTCGTTAAGCGTCTGCCTTCGGCTCGGGTCATGATCTCGGGGTCCTGGGATCGAGTCCCACATCGGGCTCCCTGCTCTGCGGGAAGCCTGCTTCTCCTTCTCCCATTCCCCCTGCTTGTGTTCCCTCTCTCGCTGTGTCTCTCTCTGTCAAATAAATAAATAAAATCTTTAAAAAAAAAAAAAAAAAATGGGCAGAGAATCTGAATAGACAATTTTCTAAAGAAGACATTCAAATGGCAAAAAGTACATAAACAGGTACTCAACATTACTAATTAGGGAAATGCAAATCAAAACCACAATGAGATACCACCTCACACCTGTTAGGATGACTACTGTCAAAAGACAGGAGATAACAAGTGCTGGTGAGAATGTGAAGAAAAGGGAACCCTTGTGCACTGTTGGTGGGATTATAAATTGGTACAGCTACTACAGAAAACAGTATGAAAGTTCCTCAAAAAAATTTAAAATAGAACTACCATATGATCCATCAAATTCACTTCTGGTTATATATCTAAAGAAAACAAAATCACTATCCCAAAGAGATATCTGAACACCATGTCCATTGGAGCATTATTTACAATAGCCAAGACATGGAAGTATCTATCAAGGGATGAATGGACAAAGAAGATGTAAGATAGATGATAGATAGATAGATAGATAGATAGATAGATAGATAGACAGACACAGTGGAATACTATTGAGCCATAAAAAAGAAGGAAATCCTGACATTTGTAACAATATGGATGGACATTGAGGGCACTATGCTAAATGAAATAAGTCAGACAGAGAAAGACAAGCGCTATATGATCCCACTTAGATGTGGAATCTAAAAACAAAAAACAAACAAAAACCTCATAGAAACAGAGAGCAAATTGGTGATTTCCCAATGCAGGTGGTGGTGGTAGGAGAAATTGGTGAATATGGTCAAAAGGTACAAACATCCAGTTATAATACGAATAAGTTCTAGGAATATAATGTACAGCATGATATCTATAGTTAACAATACTGTATTGTATATTTGAAAGTTGGTAAGACAATAGATCTTTTTTTAATTTTTTAATTTTTTTAATTTAAATTCAATTAATTAACATCTAATGTATTATTAGCTTCAGAGGTAGAGTCCAGTGATTCATCAGTCTCATATAATACCCAGTGCTCATTACATTGCATGCTCTCCTCAATGTCCATCACCCAGTTATCCCATCCCCTCACCCCCCTCCCCTCCAGCAACCCTCAGTTTGTTTTCTATGATTAAGAGTCTCTTATTTGTCTCACTCTCTGATTTCATCTTGCTTTAATTTTCCCTCCCTTCCCCTATGTTCCTCTGTTTTGTTTCTTAAATTCCACATGAGTGAGATCATATGATAATTGTCTTTCTCTGATGGACTTATTTTGCTTAGCATAATACCCTCTAGTTCCATCCACATCACAGCAAATGGCAAGATTTCTTTTTTTTCTGATGGCTGAGTAGTATTCCATTGTATATATATATATACACCACATCTTTTTTATCCAGTCATCCGTCAATGCACATCTGGGCTCTTTCCATAGTTTGGCTATTGTGGACACTGCTGTGGGGTGCAAATGCCCTTTCAGATCACTACATTTGTATCTTTGGGGTAGATACCTACTAGTGCAATTGTTGGGTCATAAGGTAGCTCTATTTTCAACTTTTTTGAGGAACCTCCATACTGTTTTCCAGAGTGGCTGCACCATCCTCCCCAACATCTATCATTTCCTGACTTGTCATTTTAGCTATTCGGACTGGTGTGAGGTGGTATCTCATTGAGGTTTTGATTTGGATTTCCCCGATGCCAAGTGATGTTGAGCATTTTTTCATGTGTCTGTTGGCCATTTGGATGTCTTCTTTGCAGAAATGTCTGTTCATGTCTTCTGCCCAGTTCTTGATTGAATTATTTGTTCTTTGGGTGTAGAGTTTAAGAAGTTCTTTATAGATTTTGGATACTAGCCCTTTATCTGTTAAGACAGTTGCAAATATCTTCTCCCATTCTGTCAGTTGTCTTTTGGTTTTGTCGACTGTTCCCTCTGCTGTGCAAAAGTTTTCATCTTGATAAAGTCCCAATAGTTCATTTTTGCCTTTGTTTCCCTTGCTTTTGGAGATGTGTCTAGCAAGAAGTTGCTGTGGCTGAGGTCACAGAGGTTGCTGCCTGTGTTCTCCTCTAGGATTTTGATGGATTCCTATCTCACATTTAGGTCTTTCATCCATTTTGTGTCCATTTTGTGTATGGTATAAGAAAATGGTCCAGTTCCATTCTTCTGCATGTGTTGTCCCAACACCATTCGTTGAAGAGACTGTCTTTTTTCCATTGGATATTCTTTCCTGCTTTGTCAAAGATTAGTTGACCATAGGATTGAGGGTCCATTTCTGGGTTCTCTCTTCTGTTCCATTGATCTATGTGTCTGTTTTTGTGCCAGCATCATACTGTCTTGATGATTACACTTTTGTAATATAGTTTGACGTCCAGAATTGTGATGCCACCAGCTTTGATATTCTTTATCAACATTCCTTTGGCTAGTCAAGGTCTTGTGTGGTTCCATACAAATTTTAGGATTTTTTTGTTCCAGCTCTGTGAAAAAAGTTGATGGTATTTGATAGGGATTGCATTGAATGTATAGATTGCTGTAGGTAGCATAGACATTTTCACAATATTCGTTCTTCCAGTCCATGAGTCCATGGAATGTTTTTCCATTTCTTTGTGTCTTCCTCAATTACTTTCATGAGTGTTCTATAGTTTTCTGAGTATAGATCCTTTACCTCTCTGGTTATGTTTCTTCCTAGAAATCTTATGGGTTTTGGTGCAATTAAGACAATAGATCTTAAAAGTTCTTACCACAAAGAAAAAAAAAACTTTATTATTGTGTGAGGTGATGGATGTTAACTGAACTTATTGTAGTAATCTTTTCTCAATATATACAATATATCAAATCATTATGTTACACACCTTAAACTTAACAATGTTGTATGTCAATTATATCTCAATAAAACTGGGGAAAAATAAATATTCCCCACATTCTGAAGTGGAGATTATCTGAGATATTGCCATGGCGCAAACCACAAGTCTTTAAAGAGGACATACAGCAAGAGATGTAAAGGAGTTTTTCTTTGAGGTCTGAAAAGTATTAGTTATGAGAGCAGATATATAGAATTAAAGGTTGTGAGTGTCAGCCCTCAACAACAGATCCTGAGCTACAGAGGTGCCCATGTGTTTTAGAATAAATCTGTCTTTTGTGTTTGTGATATGCACAGCCCTCCAAAGCAAAGCTCAAAGAGGGGGTCTCTATGACTTGGGTCTACAGGTAGCACTAAAATCTATTCATGAACCATCAGAGGTGATTGGCTAGGCAATATTGGGGGAAAGGGTACTTTGGTGGAAGGATTGTAGAAATGAGAAGGGGGCCAGAGGTAGGAGGATCAGGGGGTGGGAGGTGTGTGTCTTTGCACATATGAGTGTAGTGTGAGCAAGCTTTCACTTCTCACATGAGAAAGCAACATCAGCAAGATGGCAGAATAGAAAGCCCCAGACCTCATTTCTTGACTTAACAATAATATATATGATCCAAAAAGCCTTTATGAGAGCTTCAGAAATCAGTTAGGAAGTCACAATACCCCCAGGCTATCTCAAAGCCAAGAACAGTTACATTGAAGTGGGTATATAAAGCCATTTCATTGCAACCACATCTGCCCCTCCCCAGGCCAACACAGTTTGCAGTTAAGATGAAAAGTCCAACTCACAGCTTCTCCTTTAGAAAGGAAAAATAAGAGTGGAATGTATGTCCAATGTATCAGCTTTTCACAGGGCTGCCTGAGGGACTGGTTTCTGTCTCACCTGATGTGGAATGCTGATGGAGAACCAGCATACCTTGGATGCCTGGGGGCCACAGAGAACAAAAGAGAACTCAGCAGTTTATAGAACTCCATGGAACTTTTAATACAACAGAAAGAAACAAACACAGTTCACCATGATCAGAAGTAGGCAATCTTGCAGCAGCTCCCTTGAGTGGAAGAGAAAAGAGTGAAATGTACCTCCAACGTTCCAGTTTTTCAGGGGGCTGTTGGAATGATTAGTTTCTGTTTTGCCAGATTTAGAGAGCTTATGGAACTTGCATGCCTTGGATACCTGGGGACCACAGAGAACATTCAAGGAAGAATTAGCACCAGCTCTCCTCAAACTCTTCCAAAAAAACTGAAGAAGAGATTATACTCCTAAACTCATTTTGTGAGGCCAATATTATGTTGATAGTGAAGACAAACAGACATTACAAGAAAAGAAAACTATAGGCCAATATCCCTGTTGAATAGAGATGCAAAAATCCTCT
This sequence comes from Neomonachus schauinslandi, assembly GCF_002201575.2. Lineage (NCBI taxonomy): Eukaryota > Metazoa > Chordata > Mammalia > Carnivora > Phocidae > Neomonachus > Neomonachus schauinslandi. The sequence goes on from NC_058406.1 coordinate 48,412,967, forward strand.
ATAAAATACTAGCAAATAAAATTCAACAGTATATTAAAAGAATAATGCTCCATGACCAAATGGGATTTATCCCTGGCAAACAAGAATGATTTAACATACAAAAATTAACCAATATGATATAACACATTAATATAACGAGGATAAAAATCACATGGCCATCTCAATAGGTGAAGAAAAAGCATTGACAAACTTCAACATCCTTTCATAATAAAAACACCCAACAAACTAAAAACAGAAATAAATTACCTCAACATAATAAAGGACATATATGAAAAGCCTATAGTGAAAAACTCAACAGTGAAAAACAAAAAACTTTTAATCTAAGGTCAGGAACAAGACAAGAAAACCCAATCTCACCACTTCTATTTGACGTAGTACTAGAAATCCTAGCCAGAGCAATTAGACAAGAAAAAGAAATAAAAGACATCTCAATTAGGAAGGAAGAAGTAAAATTGTCTCTGTTTGCAGATGACATAATCTTTTATGTAGAAAACCCTAAAGATTACACACACACACACACATACACACACACATACACACACACACAACTGTTAAAGCAATAAATTCAGCAAAGTTGCAGGATACAAAATCAACATACAAAAATCAGTTGTGTGTTTATGTACTAACAACAAACAGCCTCAAAAGGAAATTAAGTAAACATGAAAAATTGCCCCGTTGGTAGGAATGTAAGGTGACACAGTTGCTGTAGAAAACAGAATGGAGTTACCCCCACAAAATTAAAAACAGGACTACCATATGATCCAGCAACCTTACTTCTTCAATATTTATCCAAAAGAATTGAAATCAGGATCTTGAAGAGATATTTGCACTCCCATATTCATGGTAGCAATATTCGTAATAGCCAAGAGGTATAAACAACCTCAATGCCCATCGACAGATGAAAGGATAAAGAAAATACATACATAAAATGAAATATTATTCAACCCTTAAAAAGAAAGAAATATTGTCATTTGCTACAGCATGGATGAAACTTGGGGACATTACGCTAAACCAGTCACAGAAAGATACATACTGCATGATCCCACTTATGTGAAATATCAAAAGTAGTCAAACTCTTAGAAGCAGAAAGAAGACTGGTGGTTGCCAGGGGCTGTGGGAAGGGGGAAATGGGAAGTTGTTATTTAATAAGTATAGAGTTTCAGTTATGCAAGATGAAAAGGTTCTAGAGATCTGCTGTAAAACAATGTGCATATAGTTCACAATACTATACTGTACACTTAAAAAAACTGTTGAGACCCTAGATTTCATGTTATGTTTTTTACCACAATAAAAAAATTTTAAATTAAAAGAGAGACGTGAACAGCAGCTATGCTCTGTAGCAGTCAATGATCTAGATATCAACAATCTAGATTGTCCAGTACAATGGTTTAGAAACTTCAATTAACATTGGAATCAGTCTTCATTTAAACTTTTCCAGTAAATGCAATAAGGAAACTATAGAAGTAGAACCACTTGTATTGATTGGGTTAGAGGGAGGGATCCAGATTTCAGACAGCACACACTGTCACTGATACCTCTCACTCCCTCTCAGCCCAATTCCTTAGGAATCCCTGATGTAATCTAAGCTCTCCTCATTTTATAGAGAAAGAGCCTGCAACCCCGAAAGGAAAAGGGACTCACCCCAGAGTATGCAGTGAGTTAGCGTCAAGGCCCTGGCTAGAATCCACATCTCCTGGTTCCCAACATGGTATTCTTTGATTTCTCATTAAGCCTCTTGAGACTGACCTGGAAAATACCTAGAGAAAAAGGGTCAAGTAGTGGGCCACAGAGGGAGGGGGACATTTTTAAGACTAAGCACCAGTCAGCAGACATCCAATCTCAACAGTTTTTTAATGCCTATTTGTTTTCATTATACAAATAATATCCATTTATTAAAGGAGATTTTGAAATTGCAGAGAAACAGGAAAAGAAGAAAAATTTATAATCCCACCAATTATATACACAACTGTTAGCACTTGAATGTGTTCTCTTTCTGTCTTTTAATGAATAGATCATTGAGCTTTCACTGAACTGTGCTCATATTGTCTGATCAGTCTTGTACCCTGCTTTATTTACAATATAATATCATAAGCATTTCCATTTATAAACATTTTTTCATGGCTACACAATATGCTTCGAAGTAGTTGTGCCATGCAGAACATTTTTAAAACTTTTTTCACAATTTCCATGCCCGGAGGCAAGATGGCAAAGGAGTAGGAGACCTAAATTTCATCTGGTCCCAGGAATTCAGCTAGATAGGGATCAAACCATTCTGAACACCTACGAACTCAACAGGAGATCGAAGAAGAGAATAGCAGCAACTCTCTAAACAGAAAAGTGACCACATTCTGGAAGGTAGGACGTGCGGAGAAGTGAATCCGAGGCGATAATCGGAAGATAGACGGCGGGGGAGGGGCCCTCCATCAGCCGCTCCTGGCAAGTGATAGAGCAGCGGAGCACAAAATCGGAACTTTTAGAAGTCGGCTCCACTGAGGGACGTCACTCCAGTGGCTAAGCAGGGGGTGTAACCCTCACTGGACAGTGGAGTCTCAGGACCCTCAGGGTCACAGAAAGACCGGGGGTGCCTGAGTGCGGCAGAGCTCCCAGGGATCAGAGCGGGGAACCCGGCTGCAGAGACGGAGCTGAGGTGCGGGCTTTCAGCTCGGGGTTGCCATAAACCGTGATCCACGGCACAGTTGGGCCACTGCTCCTCCAGCAGTGGTGCGGGAGTGCACCAGGCAGGGATCTGCTGGGTTTGGAGACTCCACACGGGGTCATGTGCCAGAGACAGAAATGCTCGGTCACAGGCCGGGTGAGCACGGAGTGCAGCCGGAGATTGGGAAGACAGGAGTGACTGACTGCTTTTCTCTGGGGGTGCACTGAGGAGCGGTGGCCTGAGTTCTCAGCCCCTCTGGGGTGGAGATTGGGAGGCCGCCATTTTCACTCTCCTCCTCCAAAGCTGTATGGAAAGCTCGCAGGGAACAAAAGCTCCCGAGAGCAAACCCGAGCAGATTACTTACCCTGGACTGGCAAGGGCGGGGCAATTCCACCTCCTGCAAAGACATTTGAGAACCACAGCAAAAGGCCCCTCCCCCAGAAGATCAGCAAGAACAGCCAGCCAAGACCAAGTTTACTGATCAACGAGAATGGCAGAACTCCAGCGCTAGGGGAATACTGCACATAGAATCCATGGCTTTTTAAAGATGATTCTTTAGTCTTTCAAAGTTAATTTTTTTATTAACTTTCTTTTTCTTGTTTCTTTTTTGAATTTTTCTTTTTCCCTTTTTCAACCAACATCTTATCAATCCGTTTTTTAAAAAATCTTTTTTCTTTTTCATTTTTAGAGTCATAGTCTATCCCTTCAGAGTAGTTAACCTTATTTTTGGTGTATATATATATATATATATATAAGTTGTTCTCTCTTTAAAATTTTGGGATACATTATCTTCTAACAGACAAAAATATACCCTAAATCTCTAGTGTATGGCTTTGTTCTAGTCTCCTGCCTGATCACATTCTCTCCCTTCTTTTTTTTTAAATCCTCTTTTTCTGTTTTCAACCAAATTCTTATCTTATCAATTACTTTTATAAAATCTTTTATAATTTTCATCTTTACAGTCATATTCCATCCCTTCATGGTATTTACCCTTATTTTTGTACATACATAAGTTTTTCTGCCTTTAAAATTCTGGGAGGCACTTTCTTCTAAAGACCAAAATATGCCCAAAATCTAATGCGTGGTACTGATCTATGCACCACCCTGATCATATTTGATCATATTCTGGTGTTTGTTTGTTTTTATCTTTTTCTTTTTCTTTTTTTTCTTTTTTCCTTCTTTCCCTTTCTTTTCCCCTGGTTTCAGGTCTCTTCTGATTTGTTTAGTGTATATTTTTCTGGGGTTGTTGTTACCCTGTTAGCATTTTGTTCTCTCATTCATCTATTCTCCTCTGGACAAAATGACAAGACAGAAAAACTCACCACAAAAAAAAGAACAAGAGGCAGTACCGACTGCCAGGGAACTACTCAATATAGACATTAGTAAGATGTCGGAACTACAGTTCAGAATGGTGATTTTAAAGATACTAGCTAGGCTTGAAAAAAGTATGGAATATATTAGAGAAACCCTTTCTGGATAAATAAAAGAACTAAAATCTAACCAAGTCAAAATCAAAAAGGCTATTAATGAGGTGCAATCAAAAATGGAGGCTCTAAATGCTAGGATAAATGAGGCAGAAGAGAGAATCAGTGATACAGAAGACCAAATGATGGAAAATCAGGAAGCTGAGAAAAAGAGAGATAAACAACTACTGGATCACGAAGGCAGAATTCGAGAGATAAGTGATACCATGAGATAAAACAACATTAGAATAGTTGGGATCCCAGAAGAAGAAAGAGAGAGAGGGCAGAATGTATATTGGAGCAAATTATAGCAGAGAACTTCCCTAATTTGGGGAAGGAAACAAGCATCAAAATCCAGGAGGCACAGAGAACTCCTCCCAAAATCAATAAAAATAGGTCAACACCCCAACATCTAATAGTAAAACTTACGAGTCTCAGAGACAAAGAGAAAATCCTGAAAGCAGCTCGGGAGAAGAGATATGTAACCTACAATGGTAAAAACATTAGATTGGCAACAGAGCTATCCACAGAGACCTGGCATGTCCAGAAAGGACTGGCATGATATATTCAGAGCACTAAACGAGAAAAAAATGCAGCCAAGAATACTATATCCAGCTAGGCTGTCATTGAAAATAGAAGGAGAGATAAAAAGCTTCCAGGACAAACAAAAACTACAGGAATTTGAAAACATGAAACCAGCCCTACAAGAAATATTGAAAGGGGTCCTCTAAGCAAAGAGAGAGCCTAAAAGCAACATAGACCAAAAAGGAACACAGACAATATACAGTAACCGTCACCTTACAGGCAATACAATGGCACTAAATTCATATCTTTCAATAGTTACCCTGAATGTAAATGGGCTAAATGCCCCAATCAAAAGACACAGGCATCAGATTGGATTAAAAAACAAGACCCATTGATATGCTGTTTGCAAAAGACTCATTTTAGACCCAAAGACACCCCCAGATTGAAAGTGAGAGGGTGGAAAACCATTTACCATGCTAATGGAGACCAAAAGAAAGCTGGGGTGGCAATCCTTATATCAGGCAAATGAGATTTTAAACCAAAGACTGTAATAAGAGATGAGGAAGGACATTATATCCTACTTAAAGGGTCTATCCAACAAGAAGATCTAACAATTGTAAATATCTATGCCCCTAACATGGGAGCAGCCAATTATATAAGGCAATTAATAACAAAAGCAAAGAAACACATTGACAACAATACAATAATAGTGGGGGACTTTAACACCCCCCTCACTAAATGGACAGATCGTCTAAGCAAAAGATCAACAAGGAAATAAAGACTTTAAATGACACACTGGAACAAATGGACTTCACAGACATATTCAGAACATTCCATCCCAAAGCAATGGAATACACATTCTTCTCTAGTGCCCATGGAACATTTTCCAGAATAGATCACATCCTAGGTCATAAATCAGGTCTCAACCAGTCCCAAAAGATTGGGATCATTCCCTGCCTATTTTCAGACCACAATGCTTTGAAACTAGAACTCAATCACAAGAGGAAACTCAGAAAGAACTCAAATACATGGAGGCTAAAGAGCACCCTACTAAAAAGTGAATGGGTCAACCAGGAAATTAAAGAAGAATTTTAAAAAATCCACGGAAACCAATGAAAATGAAAACACAACTGCTCAAAATCTTTGGGATGCAGCAAAGGCAGTCCTAAGAGGAAAGTATATAGCAATACAAGCCTTTCTCAAGAAACAAGCAAGGTCTCAAATACACAACCTAACCCTACACCTAAAGGAGCTGGAGAAAGAACAGCAAATAAAGCCTAAACCCAGCAGGAGAAGAGAAATAATAAAGATCAGAGCAGAAATCAATGAAATAGAAACCAAAAGAACAGTAGAACAGATCAATGAAACTAGGAGCTGGTTCTTTGAAAGAATTAATAAGATTGATAAGCCCCTGGCCAGACTTATCAAAAAGAAAAGAAAAATGACCCAAATCAACAAAATCATGAATGAAAGAGGAGAGATCACAACCAACACCAAAGAAATACAAACAATTATAAGAACATATTATGAGCAACTCTATGCCAGCAAATTAGATAACCTGGAAGAAATGGATGCATTCCTAGAGATGTATCAACTACCAAAACTGAACCAGGATGAAATAGAAAACCTGAACAGACCTATAACCACTAAGGAAATTGAAGCAGTCATCAAAAACCTTCCAACAAACAAAAGCCCAGGGCCAGATGGCTTCCCAGGGGAATTCTACCAAACATTTCAAGAAGAATTAATACCTATTCTTCTGAAACTGTTCCAAAAAATAGAAATGGAAGGGAAACTTCCAAACTCGTTTTATGAGGCCACTATTACCTTGATCCCCAAACCAGACAAAGACATCAAACAGGAGAATTATAGACCAATATCCCTTATGAACATGGACGCAAAAATTCTCACCAAAATACTAGCCAATAGGATCCAACAGTACATTAAAAGGATTATTCACCATGACCAAGTGGGATTTATCCCTGGGCTGCAAGGTTGGTTCAACATCCGCAAATCAATCAATGTGATACAATACATTAACAGAAGAAAGAACAAGAACCATATGGTCCTCTCAATAGATGCAGAAAAAGCATTTGACAAAGTACAGCATCCTTTCTTGATCAAAACTCTTCAGAGTATAGGGATAGAGGGTACATACCTCAATATCATAAAAGCCATCTATGAAAAACCTACAGCAAATATCATTCTCAATGGGGAAAAACTGAGAGCTTTCCCCCTAAGGTTAGGAACGTGGCAAGGATGTCCACTATCACCACTGCTATTCAACATAATACTAGAAGTCCTAGCCACAGCAATCAGACAACAAAAAGAAATAAAAGGCATCCAAATTGGCAAAGAAGAAGTCAAACTCTCACTCTTTGCAGATGATATGATACTTTCTGTGGAAAACCCAAAAGACTCCACCCCAAAACTGCTAGAACTCATACAGGAATTCAGTAAAGTGGCAGGATATAAAATCCATGCACAGAAATCAGTGGCATTCCTATACACCAAGACAGAAAAAAGAGAAATTAAGGAGTCAATCCCATTTACAATTGCACCCAAAACCATAAGATACCTAGGAATAAATCTAACCAAAGAGGCAAAGAATCTGTACTCAGAAAACTATAAAACACTCATTAAAGAAATTGAGGAAGATACAAAGAAATGGAAAAACGTTCCATGCTCATGGATTGGAAGAACAAATATTGTGAAGATGTCCATGCTACCTAGAGCAATCTACACATTTAATGCAATCCCTATCAAAATACCATCCACTTTTTTCAAAGAAATGGAACAAATCATCCTAAAATTTGTGTGGAACCAGAAAAGACCCCGAATAGCCAGAGGAATGTTGAAAAAGAAAAGCAAAGCTGGCGGCATCACAATTCCGGACTTCAAGCTCTATTACAAAGCTGTCATCATCAAGACAGTATGGTACTGGCACAAAACAGACACATAGATCAATGGAACAGAATAGAGAGCCCAGAAATGGACCCTCATCTCTATGGTCAACTAATCCTCAGCAAAGCAGGAAAGAATGTCCAGTGGAAAAAAGACAGTCTCTTCAACAAATGGTGTTGGGAAAATTGGATAGCCACATGCAGAAGAATAAAACTGGACTATTTCCTTACACCACACACAAAAACAGACTCAAAATGGTTGAAAGACCTCAGTGTGAGACAGGAGTCCATCAAAATCCTCAAGGACAACACAGGCAGTAACCTCTTTGACCTCAGCCACAGCAACTTCTTCCTAGAAATATTGCCAAAGGCAAGGGAAGCAAGGGCAAAAATGAACTATTGGGACTTCATCAAGATAAAAAGCTTTTGCAAAGCAAAGGAAACAGTCAACAAAACCAAAAGACAACCGACAGAATGGGAGAAGATATTTGCAAATGACATACCAGATAAAGGGCTAGTATCCAAAATCTATAAAGAACTTATCAAACTCAACACCCAAAGAACAAATGATCCAATCAAGAAATGGGCAGAAGACATGAACAGACATTTTTCCAAAGAAGACATCCAAATGGCCAACAGACACATGAAAAAGTGTTCAACATCACTAGGCATCAGGGAAATCCAAATCAAAACCTCAATGAGATACTACCTCACCCAGTCAGAATGGCTAAAATGAACAAATCAGGAAATGACAGATGCTGGCGGGGATGCAGAGAAAGGGGAACCCTCCTACACTGTTGGTGGGAATGCAAGCTGGTATAGCCACTCTGGAAAACAGTATGGAGGTTCGTCAAAAAGTTGAAAATAGAGCTACCATACGATCCAGCAATTGCACTACTGGGTATGTACCCCAAAGATACAAAAGTAGGGACTCAAAGGGGTACGTGCACCCTGTGTTTATAGCAGCAATGTCCACAATAGCCAAACTATGGAAAGAGCCAAGATGTCCATTGACAGATGAATGGATAAAGAAGATGTGGTATATATAACAATGGAATATTATGCAACCAACAAAAGGAATGATATCTTGCCATTGGCAATGACATGGATGGAACTGGAGGGTATAATGCTGAGCAAAATAAGTCAAACAGAGAAAGACATGTATCATATGACCTCACTGATATGAGGAATTCTTAATCTCAGGAAACACACTGAGGGTTGCTGGAGTGGTGGGGGGTGGGAGGGATGGGGTGGCTGGGTGATAGACATTGGGGAGGAGCTATGGTGAGCAATGTGAATTGTGAGCAATGTGAATTGTGTAAGACTGTTGAATCACAGACCTGTACCTCTGAAACAAATAATACATTATATGTTAAAAAAAAAAGAAGAAGAAGAAGATAGCAGGAAGGGAAAAATGAAGGGAGGGAAATCAGAGGGGGAGATGAACCATGAGAGACTATGGACTCTGAGAAACAAACTGAGGGTTCTAGCAGGGAGGGGGTGGGGGCATGGGTTGGCCTGGTGATGGGTATTAAAGAGGGCATGTACTGAATTGAGCACTGGGTGTTATACGCAAATAATGAATCCTGGAACACTGCTTCAAAAATTAATGATGTGGGGCGCCTGGGTGGCTCAGTCGTTAAGCGTCTGCCTTCGGCTCAGGTCATGGTCCCAGGGCCCTGGGATTGAGCCCCGCATAGGGCTCCCTGCTCCGTGGGGAAGTTGCTTCTCCCTCTCCCATTCCTCCTGCTTGTGTTCCCTCTCTCGCTGTGTCTCTCTCTGTCAAATAAATAAATAAAATCTTAAAAAAAAAAAACTAATGATGTAATGTATGGTGATTAACATAATAAAAAATAACATATGAATAAATAAATACAATAAATAAATATTTTTTCACTATTTCAAATAATGCTAAAATGAACATATATCTGTATATATAACAGTTGATCCATGTTTATGGTAGTGTACCAAAGTAAAATTATGGCATTAAAGAATTTAAAGTTTTTTAAGTTTTTTGGTAAATAGTTCCACATAATTTATAATATATATTTTCTTATTGATGCACAATTACACAGACATTGTTTTAGAATTCCAGAAAAGGAAAGTATAGATAAATAATAATAATAATATTCACCATTATTCCCTTGACCACAGGGAGAAACTACTAATTATCCTGGCATATTCCTTCTCTATCTTTTTGAAAATACGTATATATACATACACATTATTACCAAACTGAGGCCATAGTATGGGTTTGGTTTTCGGTAGAAGAGTTTGTAAGCATATTCCCATGTCAATAAATAATACTTGAAGAAGAAATAGATTTGCTTTGTTAATAATAACATTTTATCCCCATCACACAGCCAAACTCACTCTCGTTTGTCTATGCCAAGGGCAGCCATACCCATATCCCCACAACCAAGTACCAGATTATATGCAGGATCACTCCTAATAGGACAATCCTCAATGAGTAATTTCAGTTGTAGTTCTCATGGGAAGTCTGAGAAATTGACCCTTAGAATGGACCCTAGGCAGTAGCCACAGTAATTGGCACTTCTGCGGAAGTGCCCAGAGTGATGCTCCAACGTGCCAGGCACATGCACAGCTCTGGGCCCTGAAATGTAGGTTGCTGGTTCTCATCAGAAGATTTGTCCAAAAGCACAGTGGTTTAGACAGAAACTTTGGCATTAGACCACTTCAGGTTCAAGTCATGACTCTACCTCCTACAGGCTGTGTGACTTGGATTAACTTAATTGCCTAAGCCTTGGTCTTCTCAAAACTTCTGCAAAACTGAGTGACAAGAGTTGCTACCTCATATGTGTGAAATGATGACCAGATGAGACAATGCATGTAAAGTACTTAACCACACGTCATAGCAGGCTCTCATCAATTTTAGCTATAATTATTTGAGGAGTTCTGGCAACTCACAGCTTTCTCTTCCCACTCACAAACAGGACTTTCTCTTTTCCCATTTATCTAGTAACAGAAAATATTTTTTTAACTGATAACTCCCAAAGCAATCATTCTGGCAATGAATATGGCAGTTTATGATGTTATCATATTTATCTTATCACAAATGTTATTAATATCTTAAAGTGGTTGAAATTGTCATTAACTATTTTTTATAAACAATTTTTTTTATCATTTCCTATTCTCAGGAATTTTACACAGCAATATCTCCTTCAACTTTTGTGAAGGATTTTGTGAAGTATTATCAGTTTTCAAGTGAGCAAACTGGCATATAGACAGTTTAAGAAACTTGCTAAAGGTCACATCACTAGAAGTTGAAGACTCAGGGTCTGAATCCAAGCCCACTGGACTGCAAGCCCTAACGCCAGCCACTAGGTCAGGAGTCAGCAAACCTTTTTTCTGTAAGGGCTAGATAGTAAATATTTTAGGTTTTGGGGGCCATATGGTCTACATCATAACTACTCTACTCCACAACTATAGTGTGAAAGCAGCCATAAGCAACATGCAACCAAATAAGCATGGCTATGTCCAATAAAACTTTATTATGGACACTGAAATTTCAATTTCATATCATTTTCATATGTTACACTATATTATTCTTCTTTTAATTTTTTTTCCAAACATTTAAAAAGTAAGAATTTTTCTTAGCTTCTGGGCCATATAAAAACAGATGGTGAGCTGTAGATCCATCTACAGAGAGAATGTGAAGATCAGGTAATGTGAGACTCTCCAGGCACACTAGGCTATTTTCGGTTTACCAGGCTCTCCCTCAGGCCTCTTTTGCAGTACAAAACTCCTGCTACCACCCTCCTTTTCAACATCTACCTTTGTCTGCCATACTTTTCCATTCTTCAAGCCAAACATCACTGTCACTTCTTACAGGAAATGCAACCAACCCACCCTTATCACCAGCCCTATAATAAGTTTGGTGCCCTTTTCCTGTCCTCCCTGAGCAACCTGTAGGTTCCCATCATTGTGGCTATCACACTGGATTCGGATGGCTTGCTTACCTGTCCTGAGGACAAGTGCTATAAAAGCAGGTTCCTGTCTTGATTATAATTGAACCTCCTAAGTAACTAGCAGTGTTTGGAATATAAGAGGAGCTCAATAAATGTTGGAAGGAAGGACAAGAGGAAGGGAGGAAAAGAGGGAGGGAGGACAGACAAATGAAAGAAGTTCTCAACTATAAATACAGGTTCTGTGATGGGATATGGAAAGGCAAGAGAGTAAGGAAAGAGCCTACACCAAACCATTAGGAGAGAAGAGGAAGGAAAAGTGCCCAAAGTGCATGTGGAAATCCTATTTCTGCTTCTCATGAGGGGCAGTTCATGATCCCCTATAGAAATTGTTGACTATTGTGTTGGGACAGTGAAGAACAGACAGAAATAAGTCTCTCGGATTTGTCCCATCAAGGTCCAGGGAAAAGGTACCAGCTTAAAGATTTTCAGTGCCCTGTGGATTCCCAAGTCATTTACATCATGTTCTCTGTCAGTAGAACATAGAAAGGACAATGTCTCAAAATTCAAGATGGCTTCTTCTAAATATGTTACATTCTTATATATATACTTAAAATGTTAAGGCAAATAAAAGAATCCAATTGAAGGTATAAAGGAAAAAGAAATTAAAGGGTCAGGATTAGATGGGGTAGAAGATAGCTAAAAGCTTTCTTTCAGCTCTAAACAAATTTATTCTTTTTATTTTTTTTTCTGGTGGATTGCATTTGTACTTCATTTTATTTTGGTGGTTTTGGGGGGGGGTTAATTTAAATTAAATTTAGTTAACATATAGTATATTATTATCTTCAGAGATAGAATTTAGTGATTCATCAGTTGCATATAACTGTGCTCATTCCATCAAGTGTCCTCCTTAATGCCCATCGCCCACCCACCTCACCTCCAGCAACCCTGTTTGTTCCCTATAGTTAAGAGTCTCCTATGGTTTGCCTCCCTCTCTGTTTTTATCTTATTTTATTTTTCCTTCCCTTCCCCTATGTTAATTTGTTTTGTTTCTTAAATTCCACATATGAGTGAAATCATATGGTATTTGTCTTTCTCTGACTGGCTTAATTCACTTAGCATAATACCCTCTAGATCCACCCACATCGTTGCACATGGAAAACAGTATGGAGTTTCCTCAAAACGTTAAAAATAAAACTACCCTACAACCCAGCAATTGCACTTCTAGGTATTTATCCAAAGGATACAAAAATAGTGATTCAAAGGGGCACATGCACCCCAATGTTTATAGCAGCAATATCCACAATAGCCAAAATATGGAAAGAGCCCAAATGTCCATCAACAGATAAATGGATGAAGAAGGTGTGGTAGGTAGATATATATATACACATATATATATATACACACCTATACATATGTATATATATATATGTATATATATAATGGAATATTACTTGGCCATCAAAAAGAATGAAATCTTGCCACTTGGAAATTTGCTCTTTTTAAAAGATTATCTGAGGGGCGCCTGGGTGGCTCAGTTGGTTAAGCGACTGCCTTCGGCTCAGGTCATGATCCTGGAGTCCCGGGATCGGGTCCCGCATCGGGCTCCCTGCTCGGCAGGGAGTCTGCTTCTCCCTCTGACCCTCCTCCCTCTCATGCTCTCTGTCTCTCATTCTCTCTCTCGCAAATAAATAAATAAAATCTTTAAAAAATAAAATAAAATAAAATAATAATAAAAGATTATCTGAGCTTGGACAAAGAATGTAATCATCCCACACCATAAATGCTTCAGATTTGGATTTTTTTTTTCTTTTCTTGACTAGGTGCTCTATGGAAGCGCTTCTTTGAGATGAAAATATAGGGACTAAGAAACACCAATTTTTCACTCCACTGCTACCCTTTGCTTCCACCTTCTCTCACCCAAATTCTCTTCTCCACTGAAACAGTGCTCCAGGGAGCTGCCAACACATGCTTCTACCAAGACACTTTTTAGTGGTTCAAACAGAGATCTGACTGCATGGGTTTAGAGTTACAGTCCAAGTCTCTCTTTCATTCATTCCCTGAACTCTTGTATATGCCAAGGAAGTTACCTGTCACTGGACAACTGGAGAAAAAGCCAAGAAATGCCCAACATTATCCTCATTGTCTTGGCTTTCTTCCCCTGCCCCCTATTGTGTCTCAATGAGAAGGGGGGGATCCTGGATATACTGTATACATTCTGCTCGAATAGGACATGAAGGCTTCTCCCAGTCATTTGGGAAACTAATAGAGCTATGGGCAGAGACCCATTAATTCCAGGCCCAAGTCTGCCACTAATTTGGTAGGTGTCCTTACACAAGCTATTTGATTTCTCTGGGTACCAATGGATCCTCTGGCACACCATCTAGATGCCCTCCAGCTATCAGGAACGTTGGAGCCTGACAGCTCTCAGCTGAAAACCCCTCTGGATTTTGTCTTTGGCCGAAAGTCTCTTCTTTTTGCCTGAGATGGCTCACATTCAACAACCAGTCAGTCATTGTGGGAGTACAAAGGCTTGGCCCCCTTGCCCAATTTGGAACAGTTCTGCAAGGCCATTCCAGCTTTTGGGTTCCCTGTAGCATTACCTAGACCTCTGTGGGGACTACTTCTCTGTAGATATTGATCCTGACACCACCCCAGTAAAATTCTTGCACACAAATCTCCACAAGTCTCACACAAGAATCAAAGTTTGTTTTAGGGGACCCTACCTGGGACACTGGTCCCTGGCTTTCCCACTGATCCAATAAAACGGCTTTGCTAGATGCCTCCATTTCTGTCTGTAAACGTGAGTAAAGCACAATGATGCAACTGCCAGGTGTATAATATAATCAGCAGAGGCAGCTACAGCAGGGCCTCATGTGCATCTGAATCCAACTGATTACAGAATTCAGGACATAGCTCTTCAAACGTTGGGAAACAGGTGATACAGCAGCAAACAGAGATACTGAATATTTGGATCTCTGGGTTGGAGATCTCAGAACTACCTGGGTAATTCCAGGTAATTCTCTCTGTTGGGCCTCATTTTCTTAGTATACAAAATAAGAAACTTTGTTGTGTTCTCTCCCTCTCCTCATGTTAAATGAATTTATGTGATATTGGCTTTTAAAAGAAAAAAAGGTCATTTTTGGAGAAATCAGTCTCAATCACTCTCATTCACCAAGAACCAAAAGCAGACATTAGGTGCCTAATTATTCATGACTCTGTATGGCACCCTCTGCAGGTCCTGCCCTTTGAAGCCTGTGGTCTGGGGCTAGCAGACATAACCAGGGAGCCACAGCCAAGGCAGCCTCCCTGAATCCACCTAGGAGAAATCTGCTGGAAGGTCACTCTACAAATTTATAAGGTTCTTGAGTATCCCCAGAATAACTACAGGGGAATAGAAACTAACATATACTGAACACCTGCTAAGTTCTTATCACTGGCTTTTGTCCTTTTACGTATGTTAGTTCATTTAATTCTGACAACACTCCCTGAAGTCAGCCATTGCCATCTCCATTTTACAGACCAGCCTGTGGGGGGCATGTGACAATCCAGAGTCATGCATCAAACATGGAAGAACCAAGGCTAGACCACGAGGATGGTTCCACAACAGTGTAACAGAAGCACCCAATAGCTCCTTGAGGGCAGCTCCCAAGTCTTTCTTATTTGTATCCTGAGCACCTACCCCAGTGGCAAACATGAGTTACTAGATGCATGTTGACCACATTAATTAATTAAAACCTCCTGATTTCTCCTCTTGCTATTTCTATTACACTACCACACAATCAGCCTTGCTAATTCACCTCCATATTTTTCAAAAAATGGCCAACCTTGAGAAAGACAGGAAACCAACTCCAAAAAACAAAGACATGTAGTCTCCCAATGTACACGGTGACAACCAATCACTTGGCCCCTTTGGGATGTAATAACTGGCTAACTAGCCTCAGCACTGTCTACTTGCACAAGATGGGCTCACTTGGGCCCACCAAGCAAGGGCTCCCACTGATTATTCCTAAAAACCCATTACACTACTGAAAGCCATTACACTTGAAGATGGTTTAAATACATCCGCCTAGGCAAGATGGCGGAGGAGTAGGAGACCTGGATTTCATCTCCTCCCAGGAATTGAGCTGGATAGGGATCAAACCATTCTGAACACCTATGAACTCAACAAGAGATAGAAGAAGAGCAACAACTTTCTGAACAGAAAAGTGACCACTTTCTGGAAGGTAGGACGTGCGGAGAGGTGAATCCGAAGTGATATTCGGGAAGATAGACGGGGGGGGAGGGGCCTCCGTCCACCGCTTCTGGCAAGTGATAGAGCCGCGGAGCACAAAATCGGAACTTTTAGAAGTCTGCTCTGCTGAGGGACTAAGCAGAGGGGGGTGGGACCCTCGCGGGACAGTGTGGTCTCAGGACCCTCGGGGTCACAGAAAGACCGGGGGTGCCTGAGTGTGGCAGAGCTCCCAGGTATCGGAGCGGGGAAGCTGCTGCAGAGGCGGAGCTGAGACACAGGCTCTCAGCTCAGGGTTGTCATAAACCATGATCCACGGCACAGTCGGGCCACTGCTCCTCCAGCAGGGACCCAACAAGCGGCAGATCCGGGGAGACTCACCTTCTTCCCCCAGGAGGAGAGGCACGGGAGTGCACTGCAGGGATCTGCTGGTTTTGGAGACTCCACATGGGATCAGGTGCCAGAGAGAGAAACGCCCGGTCACAGGCCGGGTGAGCACGGAGTGCGGCCAGAGACCGGGGAGACGGGAGTGACTGACTGCTTTTCTCTGGGGCTCACTGAGGTGCGGGGCCTCGAGTTCTCGTTTCCTCTGGGGTGGAGATTGGGAGGCCGCCATTTTCACTCTCCTCCTCCAAAGCTGTACGGAAAGCTTGCAGGGAACAAAAGCTCCCGAGAGCAAACCCCAGCAGATTACTTAGCCTGGACCAGGCAAGGGCGGGGCAATTCCGCCTCTGACAAAGACTTTTGGAAACCACGGCAACAGGCCCCTCCCCCAGAAGATCAGCGAGAACAGCCAGCCAAGACCAAGTCTACCGATCAATGAAAACAGCAGAACTCCAGCGCTAGGGGAATAATGCAAATAGAATTCATGGCTTTTGTACCATGATTCTTTAGTCTTTCAAAGTTAATTTTTTTTAACTGTCTTTTTTTTTTTGAATTTTTCTTTTTCCCTTTTTCAACCAACATCTTATCAATCCCTTTTTTTAAAAAAAATTTTTTTATTTTTCATTTTTATTTTTCATTTTTAGAGTCATATTCTATCCCTTCATAGTAGTTACCCGTATTTTTGGCATATATATATAAGTTGTTCTCTCTTTAAAATTTTGAGATAGTTTCTTCTAACAGATCAAAATATACCCTAAATCTCTAGTGTATGGTTTTTTTTCTACTCCCCTGCCTAATCACATTCTCTCCCTTTTTTTTTCTCTTTTTTTTTAAATCCTCTTCTTTCTTTTTTCAAACAACTTCTTATCAATTCCTTTTAGAAATTTTTTTATAATTTCCACCTTAACAGTCATATTCCATCCCTTCATCATATCAACCCTTATTTTTGTACATAATAAGTTTTTCTTTCTTTAAAATTTTGGGAGGCACTTTCTTCTAACAGACCAAAATACAACCAAAATCTAGTGTGTGGCACTGATCTATATACCAGCCTGATCATATTTGATTGCATTCTGTTCTTTTGTTTTGTTTTGTTCTGTTTTTGTTTGTTTTTATCTTTATCTTTTTCTTTTTCTTTTTTCTCTCTTTCCCTTTCTTTTCCCACTGCTTCAGGTCTTTTCTGATTTGTTTAGAGTATATTTTCTGGGAACGTTGTTACCCTGTTAGCATTTTGTTCTCTCATTACTCTATTCTCCTCTGGACAAAATGACAAGACAGAAAAAATCACCTCAACAAAAAGAACAAGGTAGTACCAACTGCCAGGGACCTACTCAATACAGACATTAGTACAATGTCATATCTAAAGTTCAGAATCATCACTTTAAAGATACTAGCTGGGCTTGAAAAAAGCATGGAAGTTATTAGAGAAACCCTTTCTGGAGAAGTAAAAGAACTAAAATCTAACCAAGTTGAAATCAAAAAGGCTATTAATGAGGTGCAATCAAATATGGGGGTGCTAAATGCTAGGATAAATGAGGCAGAAGAGAGAATCAGTGATATAGAAGACCAAATGATGGAAAATAAAGAAGCTGAGAAAAAGAGAGATAAACAACTACTGGATCACGAAGGCAGAATTCGAGAGATAAGCAATACCATAAGACGAAACAATATTAGAATAATTGGGATCCCAGAAGAAGAAGAAAGAGAGAGAGGGGCAGAAGGTATAATGGAGCAAATTATAGCAGAGAACTTCCCTAATTTGGGGAAGGAAACAGGCATCAAAATCCAGGAAGCACAGAGAACCCCTCTCAAAATCAATAAAAATAGGTCAACACCCCGACATCTAATAGTAAAACTTACGAGTCTCAGAGACAAAGAGAAAATCC